>NW_027468859.1:23877346-24057346 GCF_046254945.1 Alosa pseudoharengus | reverse complement strand
GTGTCTTGGTGTCCAACTCTCGCTCCTTCTCCTGCACAGAGAGAACAACATCAGGTCAGTGTGTGTGTGTGTGTGTGTGTGTGTGTGTGTGTGTCTCCTCCACCTTGAGTTTGAGCGTGAGTCTGTCCACCTCCTCCTGTAGGGAGCGCAGCTCCTCCTGCGCCTCATGCGTTCTCCTCCTCTCCCCCGCCAGCTGCCTCTGGAAGCTCCCGCTGCTCAGCTCCATGTTGCGCTCCAGCTCCTGGGGTCAGGGGTCAAAGGTCACAAGGTCAAGGTCACATACAAAGTCATTTGAGCTGGTCCTGTCCAGTGGTAGCTGACCAAACAGAGCAGGTAAGTGACCATGTTCAAAGGTAAATAGCATCAGATCAATATCTCTTCTGTGGCATTTTTTTCTGGGAATATATTCAATTGAGATTGGTTGATATTGAAAGAGTTGTGAAACAGAATCATCGTTGTATATAGGTACATGCTGTATATTTATCATGTTCATTACTCATTTATATCTATTGTCTATAAATTCTGTAGATTTAGATTTAGGATTGATTAGAAGACTTTCTGTGCCCCACTGCTTACTCCCAGGAGTGACCCTTTGCCTTGCAGGAAGCGATTACATCAACGTTTTTTGGTATATCCAGTTTTTAATATTTTTTTCCCGAATTGTTTACAACTTAGTGTTAACTAATAATTGTTGCAAACTGGACTACGGACAAAATATTAGTGCATTCCTGGATCTACATCCTTATGCATGCTTCCTGCCAGGACTTTTACGGGCTTTTCCCAAATCACGGAAGAAACGTCGACGCAGCGGTATAGTAGCAGATAATCAGGCAAGTCTTATTTAAATAAACTCCTGGTGCACTTACAAACTTTCTAATGCCTCGTTATTGGACTAAAGGTCATAGTTGTACTACTGCAGAAGTTTCGTACCATTCAGGGCATTATTAGTGGGGTAATTTACGAGATAAAAGTTGGTTCCATCACGACTGCAGAACGTCATTAGTTTCTGACAGCGCTACTCGACCAGGGTTCAACCAAGGAAAAAAAGGTTCTGGGAGGGTGTTTGGCTCGGGGTCATGGTGCAAAGGACCCTAGGGTGAAATTACTCCGAACCATCGCTTTAAGCACAATTTAGTACAACCAGGAAAATCATTGTGTGGTGGTCAGTGATATTGATATTGTGGTGGGCCGCCACAAATAAGTCGATGTATAGGGAAACACTGGAATACACAGACACAAGAATACAGCCTGTTTCCTGACCATCATCCTGACTGAGTCTCCAGGGGTCCGTTGCACAAAAGCAGAATTAAGACATCCGGGATAAGTTACTGAGCTGCGCTCAATGAATCCAAAACAAGAGCGTACAGGCTTAATTGGTTGCACAAAGACCAAGCCAGGATGAGCAGACACGGATTCATCAAGCCAGGTGAAACCTATCCTGGATAAGTGCGCGCTCACGGCTCCCTCAAATAGACCCCGCCACCGATCACAGATTCACTGATTCACCATGGCAACTAGCGGCTTCATTGCTTCTTCTACGGTGTGAAGTAGGTAGCGATAGCCTTTTCACAACAGCAACAAACAGCAACACCTCTGTTAAGGAGAATATTGCAACTAGTTCCGCGACCACCACGTGCGAAATGATTAGGCACTCCCGTGATGTCACATTGTCGCATGACAGGTCGGGAATGGCGAGTATGTAAAAGTTAATTAATGATCACAAACGTTTAAATAATGACAATGGGTTTAGGTATATGTGATAACAATGTGTAGTGGGCAGTGGAATAATTATTGGTTTCCGTTTGTGGTGACTGCTGACTGAGATAAGGGATGAGATTAAATAGATCCTGGAACTTAGCCTGGTCTGGAGCAGGCTAGCTCCAAAGAATAAATCGCCATGGTAACTTATACCATAACATATCCTGCTGCCCCCTATCCCGCTTTTGTGCAACTGGATCATGGATAAATTGAACCAGGATAACCAAGATATCCCGGCTTAATCCCTTATCCTAGTTTTGTGCAATAGGCCCCAGGTATCTGTGGTACTAGGAAAATTACCATCAACATGCCAATCAAAACCACATAATGATCTGGCACAAACGTATCGACGTGGAAAGGAAATGCTAATCACAACAGTATGCATCAAATCAATATTCTTTTGCATTTTTGTGTAGGAATAAAACAGTCACAGTAACAAGATTTTAATGTGTAAATCCATCCATGACGACACAATCGAATATACCGACCCTATAAAAGCCCTATAAAAGTTACACATGAACTACAACAAACATACACACACACGCACACAGATACACAGACACACAGACACACAGACACACACACAGACAGACACAGACACAGACACAGACACAGACACACACAAACACACACTTGTTTTACCAGACAACCCATAATCTCAGTAGGACACAGACCTGTCCCTACACAACTGTTTCTGATCTCATATTGCTGGCTCCAAACAAGATGCCATTTGAAGCTGCCTCTCTCCAGTTAGGCCTCACCAAAGATCCTTGATTAAAGCTCCGCTCCAACCCACTCTGGCCTCACCACAGAAGAATGACTATGAGGTCACTTCCTCAATAAGTCACACATGGTAGCACCATGGCAACACACCGTCCACACCATGGAAGAAGAGGGAAAGGCGTGTCAAACTTCAAGACAAACCCTTCCCAGTCCCTTTCACACAGAATGACCACAGAGGAAAATGAAAGACCACAGATGTACAAGAGACACACACAGACACAAACACTGCTGACCACAGACGAAAAGCCTACAGTACGCCCGGGCATCCTCCCCTGCGGCCTCCTTCGTAACAGTCAAGTTCAGTCTGGCTGTCAACTCGCCGGCACAGCAGAGGAGACGAGAAGAGCAGAGAGGTGTGCAGTGTGTGTTTTTCCTGTTGTCTAATGGCCGCGTTTGGAAACCACAGAGGAAGACAAAGACCCCTAGGAAGATTATTTAGCTCAGCAGCTGGCTCACGCGACCTCCCAAAAGAACAGCCCCCTGGGGTGTCACCAAGGGTGATGAGACCCCCCCCCCCCCAACCCATTCTCTGAGGAGGAGTGAGTTAAAGTGGCTACATTTTAGTAGTTGAGTTTAGAGTTTTTTTGGGGGGGGAAATGTATGCACTAACCATGTCATTAGAATTAAGATGTTTACATACTAACTATGGCACTCAAGGTCACTCAAGGCCTATTGCACAAAAGCAGAATTAAGACATCCGGGATAAGTTACTGAGCTGCGCTCAATGAATCCAAAACAAGAGGGTACAGGCTTAATTGGTTGCACAAAGACCAAGCCAGGATGAGCAGACACGGATTCATCAAGCCAGGTGAAACCTATCCTGGATAAGTGCGCGCTCACGGCTCCCTCAAATAGACCCCGCCACCGATCACAGATTCACTGATTCACCATGGCAACTAGCGGCTTCATTGCTTCTTCTATGGTGTGAAGTAGGTAGCATAGCCTTTTCACAACAGCAACAAACAGCAACACCTCTGTTTAGGAGAATACTGCAGCTAGTGCCGCGACCACCACGCGCGAAATGGTTAGGCACTCCTGTGACGTCACATTGTCGCATGACAGGTCGGGAATGGTGAGTATGTAAGAGTTAATTAATGATCACAAACGTTTAAATAATGACAGTGGGTCTAGGTATATGTGTTACATAGTGGGCAGTGGAATAACTATTGGTTTCCGTTTGTGGTGACTGCTGACTGAGATAATGGATGAGATTAAATAGATCCTGGAACTTAGCCTGGTCTGGAGCAGGCTAGCTCCACAGAATAAATCGCCTTGGTAACTTATACCATAACATATCCTGCTGCCCCCTATCCCGCTTTTGTGCAACTGGATCACGGATAAATTGAGCCAGGATAACCAAGATATCCCGGCTTAATCCCTTATCCTAGTTTTGTGCAATAGGCCCCTGGGAAACAGTAACTTTATAATTCACAATATTTTTTGTTGTGGTGTTTTTGTTTATTTCAATGATTATTTCAAATGTTATCTATGCAGTTATTTACAAATTGAGAAAGAAATCTAATGCAATGACACAAAAAGAGAAAGTTCTGAAATGCGTCGGCATCATGTATGACATATAATGTGTGAAAGTTCTGAAAAGCGGCATGTATGACATATAATGTGTGCCATGCCCTCAGAATCACATGCTCTCACTCTAAGAAAACAAATTACGTATGTCACTACATACTTCACCTTTAACTTACACTATCTGAAGAGTGTACTCCCCCTCTGTAAGTGAACACTCATTGTTGGCATAAATTTAAGGAGCAATTTACTGTCATTTTTGTGTTTACATTTGAGACGTAATGTTCTATTCATGAGAGAATGGTGACTAGGTCGTCTCCGCTGTTGTTCTCCTCAGAGATCTGCTGAATGATCATACACAACTAATGTCTAGAGAGAAGCAACCAAGCAATGATGCACTCCCTAATACACAACTACAGGCAGGGAGAAGTACAGCCACCAAGCAAGGATGCACTCCCTAATACACAACTACAGGCAGGGAGAAGAGCCATGATGCACTCCCTAATACACAACTACAGGCAGGGAGAAGAGCCATGATGCACTCCCTAATACACAACTACAGGCAGGGAGAAGAGCCATGATGCACTCCCTAATACACAACTACAGGCAGGGCGAAGCGTACAGCAACCAAGCCATGATGCACTCCCAAACTAGGCAGTCGCCTAGGGCACCACTTGCAGGGAGACACCATTTGGGCACCCTTCAAAAGTCTGTGTAATTGGTAGTGCTGTCAAAATGAAGGCATAAACTCACGGTAGGTAGAGAGGAGCCCGCTAAAATAGAACTCCGGCTCACTCCGGATTTTTCTCCTAGATCTCTGGCCAACGGGCCAACTGGAATTCAACTGGCCTGGGATTAACTGTTTCTTTTAGTGCAGAAGAAGTGTGGCTCTCAAGCTAGCTGACTACAAGCTAATTGCTGGAAATCTGTGTGCTAGTTGCTGTTGGCTGGTTTGATCTGGCCTAGGGCACCAGAATGATTAGAAATGCCACTGACTACGGGCCAAAACACTGCATCTCCAGCCACAACTCAGATCAGACAGAGAGACTCAGCATCTAAACCCTGATGATCAGTACAGATGCACACTTGCAATACAGACACCTACAGTATCTCCTGTGCCATCTAGTGGCCGACCGTCCACTCTCTCTCTAACATGTTCATTCTTTCTCACACACTCCACCTCTCTCACACATACATACACTCTTGCTCTCATACACGTCTCTCTCACACACACACACACTCCATCTCTCTAACATACAGTAGATCTTAGTTTCTATGTGTGCGAGAGATGGAGTTTCTCATACAGACACAGTCTCAGTCTATCTGTCTTTCTCTCTCTCTCTCTCTTTCTCTCTCTCTCACACACACACACACACACTTGGGGCTGTATTTTGGGCCACCAGCGCATGGCGTAATACTCGTTATTCACCCGCGGAAAGTTGAATTCGTTATTTTGCACGTTTATTTTTTAAGCATTGCGCCCAGGGGTGTGGCAATTAACAACCTAGGGAGGGACCTAGCGCATTGTCTAAAAATCGCTATCATACACCACCTAAACCTGGTCAGAAGTCAATGGCGAGTTGTTCTTATGCTATTTTAAGAGCGCATGTCAACAGTCATATTGGCAGGTGCACGCACCATCCTTCTATCATTCATGAACGCACACCAGCACACGTCCATGCAAAGCATCACAAATTGCACGATTACAATGGGAAACATAATTAGAATAAAGATATTACGAAATACTGTACATCTCATGATGAGTAGTTATTCACCATCATTTGCAAATTGGTAATGACGGTTAAAAGTGATTAGGGGAGAGGCGAGAGACACGTATGGAGCACAGCTGAAGACTGTCACGAGATATAAGCAACTCCTCTGCAGGATAAATGTTGTTTTATTCAGTCATTTGAGCAACATTAGGGTAAGCGTTGCTTTTTCCAGCCTATGTTTTCGATGGTAACCCATTGTCAGTCAATAGTGAAAGTAACTGCATATAACTGTCTTGTCGTTGACTGACTCCTTGGTGAAGTTAGTTTCAAATAATAGACGAGTGCAAATGCGTGAAGGCTATGCTAGGTTTTAGTAAAGCATGGTTTAAGAATGACTATTCCATACGGTTTCGCAAGCAGCCTCCTTCAAATGCGCCGTTGAATGCCAAAATACCGATGCATTTATTTGACATATCGCGCATTGCGCCGTTAAAGGGAATGACAGATGTCATTCTCATTGGTTTAAAATGATGTTACGCCCCAAACACACCCATATGACTGATTAAAAGACCTAGGAACACCTTGTTACGCCATGCGCTCCACTTTTGAGAACGAAACCCCTCCCAATGTGAACTGGACATCCTACTAAATTTGAATAGACTTTTGACGAGTGACGATGCACTTTAGAATGTCATGATAGGGCCCTAGATCTCTTTAGCATACTCTCTCTTTCTACCCTAGACTCTTTATACTCTCTACCCTAGGTGGCAGGTCTTTCAGTGCCATGGCCCCTAAGCTCTGGAATTCCCTCCCTCAATCCCTCCGTGACTGTCCATCCTTTCCTCTCTTCAAAGCTCACCTCAAGACCTTTCTGTTTCAGGAACACTTTTCACCTTCCGCCACCGCTTGACTCATTGCAAATGCCCTTTTTTTTTTTTACTGTCGGTTTGTTTTTGTGTTGTTTTGCTTTGTTTGTGCTGACTTTGTAAAGTGACTTTGAGTCTGAGAAAGGCGCTATATAAATAAAACGTATTATTATTATTATTATTTCTCTCTGTTTTGTTTTGATTGTGGCCACACTTATACCTTTACTTAATATAGTTATATAGAGCACCTTACCTTACAGAGCACCTTACCTTACTATGCACAGAGAATCACAGGCTTAGTCCCTGCCTCAGTCATTGCAAGCGTCTCATGCTTAATCACCCACTATGTCAGGGGTGTCAAACATAAGGCCCGGGGGCCAGATCAGGCCCGCCAGCAGGTTTCATACGGCCCCCCAGATGTTTTAGGTAGGAAGGGAAAATTAGAAAAAAAGATATTCACATCTAGTTATCTTTAACAATGAGCAATATCTCTTTGATATAGTAAATTGATTAAATTGATTAAACCTAGCACCTAATATGAGTTTGACACCCCTGCACTATGTGGTTACTGTTTTAGACTGTTTAGGTTTAGTGTTATTTAGTATAATTTGTATTTTAGCATATTCTTTATCTTCTACTGCCCTTATGGCTTAGTTGTGTTTTTTTTATATTATATACTTTTAATTACTTTTTCTGCTTTAGTGAATGTTGTGTGTGATGACTGTATGCTACTGAGACCTTGAATTTCCCCTTGGGGATCAATAAAGTATCTATCTATCTATCTATCACACACACACACCAGAGTTTCCGCTAGACAAAAATGGTGCGGGTCAAAGTGACCGGCAGAGGTTTCGTTTTCCGGACATTTTGATGATATGCCGGTCAAATATCCTATTATCGCTTCTTAATTAGTCAAATTGAGGAAAACTGGAGACAGGCTATGTAGCTTAAATAATGACATAATCAGGTTGTATAGAATGCAACATGTTCATTAGCCTAACTTAAACATGCCTAACAAGATCTAGCCAGTATATTTTCATGGACAGCAAGAGTCCACTTTGTTCGTTGTTTTAAAAAGGCTACGTTGTTTGTTGCTGCTACCCACGTTATCTCCATTGGTGACTGTTTACTTACACAGATGTGCACACACAAGAATGAGTGCTCACACCACTACCCCCTAATGCTATGCCTCTTTATTTGATAACAATAAATTAAGAAATGTTTCCTATTCTGGGAAATGTTTAGTTTCTTTTTCTTTCGGCCGCGGTTCAATGATACCGTTTAATTGTGCCAGAAATTATCCGCGGACCAGCGACGAGGAGGCCCTAACCCTGCAGATCATAGACAGAGAACGCATAGGCCTACTGTATGCTTTGGGTAAAGAACCCTTTGCATGTCCAGTGTACAAGGAGAATGACAGTGTCTTGGAGCGGCCGCACCCCCCGCAACTCCCAATGTCACTGATTCCGACAGATACGCCCGACATTTCTGCTTTTTATCTGGTGGTGGTGGAGTTGACCGGACATCTGAGGCTTCAGACGTTACCAATTTATCATCATCCATCGCGTCTGGCCTCTGAAACTTTTAAGGCTAGTCTGCCTGGGCCTGGCCATGTTTGAACCGCCTCACTCATTTGTTTGTTGTTTAACATGCATTTAAGCGTGCTCTTCCTATTTGAAATGCAGCATAGGCTATGCGTGTTGTTTAATAGCTTACTTTTCAAACGGTAGAGCCTGTTCATTTAAAAACATAGCCAGAGGACATATAATATAGGCTTACATATTAGGCTAAGGCTTATTCTCAAATTCAGATTGCGTTAGGGGACGGGATTATTAGCCAATTTCAATCGGACAATTTGACCGGAGAGATTTAATTTTGTTGGACATTTCATTTTTTTTCCGGCCAATGTCCGGTAATTACCGGACAACGGAAACTCTGACACACACACAGCTGCACCACACACGTCCCTGCACCTTTCTCACACACACACACACAGCTGCACCACACACACACACACGTCTCCGCACCTTGACTTTGCGCTCGCTCTCCTGTGCCCTCTGGTGGCTGGCCTCCAGCCTGCGGGTCAGCTCCTCCCTCTCTCCAAGCCTCTGGTCATCAGCGAGCCGCCGCAGCTTGTGGAGCTCGCGCTCGCTGCGCTGGAGTCGCTCATCCGCCTCGCGCTGACCCCGCTCGGCCGTGCGCAGACGCTCCTGGCTCCGCCGCAGACGCTCGCGCAGCGCCGCCGTCTCGTTGTTGTGCCGCGCCAGCAGCTGGGCGATCTCGCTCTCCGTGTCGCTATAGCGATTAAGAGCCTGCAGAGACACAGACGGACTGTCAGCGTTTATATTTATAATCATGTTAATATAATACTCTCTATTATAATACTCTCTGTGTGTTTTTATTTATAATCATGTGATGTTAATATAATACTCTGTACTATAATACCCTCCGTGACTATCAGTGTTTATATTTATAATCATGTTAATATAATACTCTCTAATATAATACTCTCTGTGTGTTTTTATTTATAATCATATGATGTTAATATAATACTCTCTACTATAATACCCTCCGTGTCTATCAGCGTTTATATTTATAATCGTATGATGTTAATATAATACTCTCTAATATAATACTCTCTGTGTGTTTATAGTTATAATCATATGATGTTAATATACTCTCTAATATAATACACTCTGTGTCTATCAGCGTTTATATTTATAATCACATGATGCTAATACTCTCTTTATAATCATATGATGTTAATATAATACTCTCTAATATAATACTCTTCGTGCCACTGTAGTAAATCAGAGCATAGACAAGCACAGACGGACTATCAAAGTTTATATTTACATTTAGCATACACAACATGCTATATAATACTCGCTGAGTCGCTGTAGCCTACACAACAAGCTATATAATACTCGCTGAGTCGCTGTAGCCTACACAACATGCTATATAATACTCGCTGAGTCGCTGTAGCCTACACAACAAGCTATATAATACTCGCTGAGTCGCTGTAGCCTACACAACATGCTATATAATACTCGCTGAGTCGCTGTAGCCTACACAACATGCTATATAATACTCGCTGAGTCGCTGTAGCCTACACAACATGCTATATAATACTCGCTGAGGCCCATATATTCATATTATAGAATGTGATGATATGATGTTATATAACACCCCTCTGTGTCACTGTAATGGTTCAAGACCACAGATGAACACATTTATCTCTCTGTCAGACACACACACACCAACTCACACACAGACACACACACACACACACACACACACACACACACACACACACACACACACACACACACACACACACCTTCTCATGGCGCAGCTGCAGCTGCCGGAGCAGTCGGTTCTCGGTGCGCAGCTGGTCGGTCTGCAGCTGCAGCTCGGCGAAGGCGTTCTTCAGCTCGTGGATCTTGAGCAGCCGCGCCGACAGCAGCCGCTTGGTGACCAGGTCCAGGTCGCGCGCAGGAGGCTCCTTGGTCAGGCTGGAGGTGCGCTGGCCCCCAGCACCAGCCCCCTGGGCACCGAGGCTGGCGCCACCCCAGCGGTGAGGGGCGTGCTGCATGCCCGGGCGCAGCAGGCGAGAGCCGCCCTTACGATGACCTGCAGGAGCCGGGAGTGAGAGATGCTGATAGACACACACACACACACATTTTACTTCTTTATTAGTGTCCACAACACACACACACACACACACACACACACACACACACACACACACACACGTCATGTACATACACACACACACATGCACAGGCACACACACACACACACACACACACACGTCATGTACATACACACACACATGCACAGGCACACACACGCACACACACACATGCACATACATACACAGATGCAGACCTTTGAGATGTGGAAGGCGAGAGACGCCCTTAGGCTGACCTGAAGGAACAAGGAGGGAGAGATGGTGAAGACGTGGCGGCTGAGACACACACACACTCACACGCACACGCAAACGCACACGCACACACAGACACAAACACACACAGACACACACAGACACACACACACACACACACACACACACACACACAGACAGACACACACACTTACACACACACACACACACAGACACACACACTTACACACACACACACACACACACACAGGTGCAAACCTTTAACATGGGGAGGGTGAGATGCTCCCCTACGGTAACCTGAGGGCGAGGAGGGGCGGAGGTCAGGAGGAGAGATGATGATTGGGACACACACACTCTCACACACTCTCACATACACTCTCTCTCACACACACACACACACACACACTCTTTCACACATACACACACACGCACCCACACACACACACACTCTCTCTCTCTCACACACACACTCTTCCACACATACACACACACACACAAACACTCTCTCTCACACACACACACACACAAACACTCTCTCTCACACACACACACACACTCTCTCTCTCTCTCTCTCTCACACACACACACACACACACACACACACACACACACACACACACACACATAGGTAGGATGAGTGTGATGGAAGCAATGAAAACATGCACAAATACATGAGGTTAATGTAAGCACACACACACACACATACAAACACAAGCATACACACACAGTCATACACACACACATACATTCATATTACACACAAACACACATTCATACACACACACACATATGCACACATATACACACACAAACACACACATGCTGCAAACCTGTGCGATGTGAAGGGTGGGAAACCCCCTTGACCCCACCTGAGGATGAGGATTGATGGAGATCACCAGCAGATACATGATGTACACACGAATATAGCCCCACCCCCAAACACACAGACATGAATATACCCACACACAACCACCCCCCCCCCCCACTCACACACACACAATTGAAGCCAACCAAGCTGGCAAATGAAGTGACTGACACACACACACACACACACACACACACACAGGAACAGCATTACATGGCATTGCTGAACACACACAATCTAGCCAGAAATGTAAAAGCAAAGGAAAAAGTGACAAGAACATCTGATATGCTAAGGTTCCAAGCCCTGCACTGGAGAGGAACAACAGTGTTCTAAGCCCTGCACTGGAGAAGAACAACAGTGTTCTAAGCACTGCAGTGTTTCCCACAGAATTGGATTCAATTTGTGGCGGTAGCTGACTTTGACAACGGGGGGGACGGGGGGGGGGGTTAAGATCGTCTTGGTAGTGTATAGGTCTAATTGAGTGCCTGTCACTTTAAGACGTTTGAGAGAACCCTTGCAATTGTAACACAGTTGAAAGGCTCTGATGTGTGGATGCAATTCATAACGTTTTCTACATAGTTAAAATAAAGGTTCGTACTTCTCCTTGGGACAAGCACTTTTGAATTTTGGAAAACACTTTTCCATTTACATCGGGATTTTGCAAACATTCAGTGTCAGAGTCAATAAAATGAGCCCTTCAACGAAATTGACAAGCAGCTGTAAGTAGGCTAAGCATGCTAAATTCGACATCCAAACAGTATTCTAACGTTAGCTTTGAGATACTGCTTGATTTCATAACTTAACTTACAGTAGTTTAGTCTCTTCAATGTAGCCTACTATGTTGTGATAAGACCTTAGCAGAGTTCACTTCAATGCAGCAGTTTTGAACAAATTTGCGCAGCATGGTCACGATGCTAAGCGGATATAATAGCAATTTAGCCAGACGTCTTCTATGCAATGCTTCTATGTGGCAACAACAATCCTTCAACAATCGTGAATATTTTGTTAAATGCACATACAGAGGAGGGGCAGCGGGCTACGAGAGAGAGCGGGGCGGGGCAAGGAAAGGTTGCATGCGTAAAAAGCGCAGCTCAATGCCAATGCAAGGATTTGACCTTATATTTAATTTAAATTAAATTAAATTAAATTAAACATAGAATATTCATCTGTGGCGGCCGATTTTTATTTTGTGGCGCCCCGCCACAGATTAGTCAATCTATGGGAAACACTGCACTGCACTGGAAAGGAACAACAGCGTTCCAAGGCCTTAGACTGAAGAGAAGCTACAGTGTTATAAGTTCACTAAAGACTGCACTGAAGAGAAACAACAGGGTTCTGTGCCCTACACTAAAGAGGAACCACAGTGTTCTGAGCCCTCCACTGAAGAGAAACAATAGGGTTCCGTGCCCTACACTGAGGAGGAACTGCAGTGTTCCGAGCAGGAACACACACAAGCACTGAGACAGGAGTCACTCTGGAATTCACAGACTAGGAAGAAGCACACACACACATGAGTACACACTTAAAATGGATCCTTCATTTCACAGTGATAAGCGCAAGTGTGTGTGTGTGTGTGTTTGTGTGTGTGTGTGTGTGTGTGTTGGATCTTGTTCCCCTTCTTTGCAAATTTGGATCCAAATAAAAGCATTTAACTGTGTGTGTGTGCGTGTGTGCGTGTGTGTGTTTTGTTATTCTGTAAGAGAGGATGCAATGCAACTAAGAGAGAATGTGGGTCAGACTATTAATAGAGAGAACAGCATGCTCTTAAACACACTGTTGTTAATGGCAAACAGAGAGAGAGAGAGAGAGAGAGAGAGAGAGAGAGAGAGAGAGAGGGTTGAGTGAGAAAAGCTGGGTGATGTTTTTCTTGAGAACAGGAACTGACCCCACCACACAGCGGGGCATAAACACTACGTCCCGTTTGCAGTTTGAACACTCTGAGCAAGTTGTTCTTCACCACTTCACCACAGAGAGAAGCTTGTCCAACATCAACTGCCCAGGGAGACCTCAAAACTTCTTCAACTGGTTTGTGTTCTAATGTAGACGCAACAAAAGACACTGACTTATATGCATTTCTTATAAGAGGGACTGAAGGTCAACATGAGGTCAAGTTACTGTACATCTCAGGAGAAGGAAGACCTACTTACTAACTTCATTCCCTCGCTGTGTCTGAGGGATGGTAAAGTCCCAATCCCTTGTCCCCATTTTTAAAGAGCAACTTGCAGGTTGATTTCATCTTGTCTGAAAATGTCTTTTAAAAAATGTATATGTACGAATTATGTTTCACAAAACCTACGGACAGTAATTCAGAAGAAAGTCTTCCCATTTTAAGCAGGCTTCTAAATATGCCTCTCCCGCCCACAAACGTGTCATATTACGTAGGAGAATGTAAACGTCTTAAATTGGCACTTCAGCTCTGCTGTCATTGTGGGTGCAGTTCATCGATTTTTTGGAAAGTCATAATGGTTAATCATTTTTTTTGTGCTGGTTGCACTAATTCCAGCCTGTCAGGACATCATGTCCACTATTTTCCTAACAAGAAAAGCAAGGGTTAATTTTGTGCTTGAGTGTGTTTTGGGCAGGTAGCCTAAATAGAGGGGACTTCACTGCCTCATCGGTCACAAAACGTTTACACGACATTAATATTCTGAGTATTGACCGTATTCAGAATAACACAATATTGCCAATATGGTGTTTGTTTACATGAGTTGTTAGTAAAATGTTCCATTCATGTTCCCGCTTACATGTTCTAAACGTTCCTTCCGTGAATGTTGCCATTGTGTGCGTTCAGATACCTGTATTGTATTGTTACATTTCATTTTTACATATTTGCGTTGACACTGCCAGTGGTATTTCATTCTGCAAATGCCTTGTTAGAACGTGAGTGTCTAGCGGCTGCAATGATATTTCATTCTGTAAATGCCTTGCTAGAACGTGAGTGTCTACCGGCTGTGATATGAGCGCAAATGTGTGTAATTTAATTCAAATTAGGCTCGCGGTTATGTTATGCCTTGCTAGTTCACTAGTGTCGCGAAATATTGTGAATATTCCAATAGGCAATCTACATGGATGTTTGATCAACAGCAACGTCACAAGTATGATTGCTAGAGCAGATTTATTAAACGATATCAAGATAAAGTCAATAGACGCAGACACAGCGTTAGCCACCGTTACCACTGAGTCACTCATCAAAACTCTACCTCTCTCCCCTGCTCATCATTCCTTCCCCTGTTCTCTCCCTAGCCATCTCGCATAGGTGGCTCAGAATTATAGGGCTGTGGCCGTCACAAGCGTTTTCATTGTTTAAAGGTAAACTATGCAGTATTGGCAATTTCCTTACTGTTTTCTCGGTTTTTGCTTCTTTTTCGCTGGCTCTGTCATGACGAATGTCTGAGAAACTCCATCACTACCTTTTTCTAGCCGGTGCCTGGCGTGTATGTGTATTTGAATGCAGTAAAGCAATTCGTTACACTCGTTATACTTCCTGACACTGAGGCCGTCGGCCCGCCGGCCCACAGTTGCAAGGGTGTTTTTTCCGCTCACAGGCGCTAGGGGGAAGCGACACGGCCACCATTCAACCCGAAAAAAGTCATATAACCATTCCAATGACTCTGAAGCTATTAAATGAAGGTAAATTAAGCTAAAAAACTTGCATATTAAGCTAAAAAAACCTACATAGTGTGCCTTTAAAATCTCCTTTGAGTCTGTGTCAGGATCCATTACACCATTGAACTTGACCTGTTTGCCCTCTGTTACCTTACTTCCGGTTAGTGGTTTATAGATGAGGAAGTCATTTTCTTACAATTTTATCACAATAGCTTGTTTTTGGCATAGTTATAATTTTTTTTTCTTTCTGAGAATCTAAATGTAAATGTAAATCAGGTTTCTCGGCCAAGTATACTTCCGTATACAAGGAATTTGGTCTCTGCATTTATCCCATCCGTGAATTAGTGAACACACAGAGCACACAGTGAACACACAGTGAGGTGAAGCACACACTAACCCAGAGCAGTGAGCTGCCTTGCTACAGCGGCGCACGGGGAGCAGTGAGGGGTTAGGTACCTTGCTCAAGGGCACTTTAGCCTTTCTTACTGGTCGGGGATCGAACCGGCAACCCTCCGGTTACAAGCCCGAAGCCCTAACTAGTAGGCTACGACTGCTCCTAGTTCCTTCATCATTTATCTACACTATGCTTTGTAGGGGTTTCCAACCAGCAAGTTACTCTTTAAAAGGGATTTTATGAAGTCCTGAGTCACAAGTCTGAGTCAAGTCAAATTCAGCTCTAGCAGCTTTGCACGGCATTAGCAACAACAAAGTCAAACGTTTCGCTTTTTCAGGACCACCATCACTGATTCAAATGTGCCATTGAGTCTAACATGCTGCTGCACTGCAATTTATTCAGGATCACAACTACCGCTTTCAGTCTTATAAACTGCTGCACATCATCTTAATACCCAAAGTCGATGGTGGGTTATCCTGATCTCAACCTCTCTGACTCCTCAACTGTAGTCTGCAAACATTCCCACAACTCTGTATTAGGGACAAACAGCAACCATATCAATCAAATCCATTAACCATTCTATTCTGAAGAGATCATGCTGAGCTCAGCCAAGTCCTCTCATCATTTGCATCACTCTGACGCAGAGCATTTCCCTCTGGACTTGTGAAGGAGTCTGCTCTCTATAGCAAGCACAGAAGACTACAGTAACTAACGTCACCTGAAGACTACAGCCATACAGTGCGCTGGCTCGAACGTCACCTGAAGGCTACAGTCATTGGCTCTAACGTCACCTGAGAGCTTGGGAACCTGTATTATGTCCCTTATGCAATCATGGTGTTGTCACTAAATGCTGCTGAAGACAGATGCCCATGAAAATTGGATACTTAAGAGGAGTCAATGAGAGAACAAAAACAGGGTACAACACTGCCACCTACTGGGCAGTTTGGACCTTATCTACAGGTCTCTGGTCAGCTCCCCTGATGCTTGCCTGAAGCATAAACAAGTACATTTACAGAACCACACCATTCTCAGGCTACTATAGGAGGCTGCATGGGTTTGTTTATTTGTGTGTGTGCGTACGTGTGTGTGTGTGTGTGTGAGAGAGAGAGAGAGAGAGAGAGAGAGAGAGAGAGAGAGAAAGAATGTATGTATGTGAGTGACAGATGTATGTGTGAGAGTGTGTTGGACCCTGAGTCTGGCAAAGATGATGATGATGATGTGTCTGTGTGTTTATGTGTAAATGTACTGTATATATGAATAATTGTGTGTAAGTGTGTGTGTTTATGTCTATAAGTATTATAGTATGTGTGTGTGTGTGTGTGTGTGTGTGTGTGTGTGTACCTGCTCTGTGCAGTGGGCTGCTGGACACTTTTCTGGCTGGTGCTGGCCGCTGCGGACTCGCAGACGCAGAGCCCGGCGAGATGGAACGTTCACATGGCGTCAGCCTGTCGTAATCTTCCGAGTAGAACGACCCGCTACTCCCCTCCCCGTCTGACACGCGGTCCCGATCAGGATCCCGATCCCGGTCCACATCCGCTGGCTCCTTGGTTCTGGTGCGGGCCCGATCCAGCCCGGACTCCCGGTCCAGGTCATGGTCGTGGTTGTGGTCCCCCGGCGAGCTGTCGGAATCCTCCCACCGCTTCTCCCGTTTCCGGCTGCGGGCGTACGAGCGCTCCGACTCCTTCCCGACGCTGCGGGCGTACGAGCGCTCCGACTCCTTCCCGACGCTGCGCAAAGACTGGCAGCTCAGCTCGAGCTCCCGATTGTCTTCGGAATTGTTCGGAGTTATGCCCTGGGAATTCATGCTTTCCCCTTCCTGAAGAGGAAAGATCACACACACACACACATATCAGACAACAGCATGGAGGGTGTGTTTGCCAGTGTTGGCAGAGGGGCAGGGAGCACCACCTTAGAGGATGAAGTTGCAGTATGTTTTCTGATACATGACTCATTAACATGAGCACACACCATCTGGCTCCTATTTCCTCACCTCAGAGCAACTCTAGGCCCCTACGCCTAAAGCACTAGGGAGCTCTGGCACACTAAACACACCCACACACACACACACACACAAACACACACACACACGCACAAACACACACATGGCTCACTTACATACGGACACATGCACACACATTTACACTCTTTCTCTCTCTCACACACACACACACACACACACACACACATATATTTACACTCACCCATGTACATATTTGTTCATATACAAGCACATAAAAACACATGTATGAATATGTGCATAAAACCAACTCAGTTATACCAGAGACTTTCTAATGTGGAGACACAGCACTCAAAAAATACTCCATAGAAATGCATGGGGCTAGTTTGTCACGCCAATATGGCCGTTGTCTACACATATCCCACCCCTTCCTCGGCAAAACGTCGACATGTGAATACATTGAGCCAATCATGTGGTGTGATGTGAATACATTGAGCCAATCATATGCTGTGTTGTGAAGACATCGTGCCAATCATGTGTTGTGATCTCGCCGCTGGCACAAGATTGGTGTCGTGAAGCCTTGCGCACGCACAGTTCGACCCAAAGACTGTGCCCGATGAGTGCCCATAAAACGTTGGTATATGGCCGCCGAGTGGAGGGACTTGCCTAAAAGGACTTTGGTTATACACACTAGCATGTGTGTATGTGCTCTCTAACTTGCTCATACACACACACACACACACACACACACACACAAGGTCATGTCTCACAAAAAGTAAACATCCCCTGTGCTGCAAGTATACACGCGAGAAGTGGGTCAGCTGAAATGAAAAAGGACATATCAACAAAAGTGAATCCCGTAGTAGCCTACATTATAATTTGACATCATTCTACCCTTCCTGCTTGAAATACCGTCCCCATGCCTTGGAAACAGCCTCAGAAACAACCTCAGTGTGTGTGTGTGTGTGTGTGTGTGTGTGTGTGTGTGTTCGTCGAACATGTATCTTGAACATCAGCACCCCAAACACCATCACCACTAATCTAAGCGAGACTTAAGTGTCTTGCTCTGGTTACTGTTACCTTGGTGATTTATCCATTAAGGGCCGTGTTCATTTGGCGAGTGGAACCAATTGTTCATCTCTCTTCACAGACGCCATGGACACAAATACAAAACAATATCAACCAATGATGCAATGCAGCTGAAAACAGGACAAACGTTCCTGGTCTCTCTCTCCCTCCCTACTTTTTGTCTTTTTTCTCTCTCTCTCTCTTTCATGTGTGTGTGTTTGTGTGTGTGTTTGTGTTTTCCCCTGAGCCCCAAATTATGGAGAAGCAGGGATGAATATCTCAACAAATATTTGTAAAAATCACGATATCACCGCTCTGTGTTGCTGCACCAAGTCAAGAAGCTGATTAGTGGTGCAAGGCCAAAATGCCCCCTTGTCGTACCCCTGATATATTTATCCTCTAGTGTGGAGAATTGGTTCATGCCTATCAGAGCTGAAAAAGACACAAAACGCATCAAACGGTCACTGCACATCTCACAAAACAGGTATTTTCAGACAGATTGATCAGAGCGAAATGTTAAACTTCTTCATTTATAATCAGACAACAAGAACATAACATTTTGTGTTGATTTTGGCAAGGGGAAACACCAAGAACACACGTTTCAGACTGGGCTGACAAAAGCACTCACTACCAAGCTAGAGAATGGCAGGCTGCACATGTTCAGTTGGCACTGGTAGCCTGTGGCTGACATTTCAGGATTAAGACGATTTAGAGGGCTGGCCTAGCGATCTCGCAGATGAGATGCATGCAGGCTCTTGCTGAACATGCGTTGCCGCCTGCCTTCTGCTTGCTATCAGACGGTGACTTGGCCAACAGAGGAGCCATACTCAGGTCACGAGGGGTGTGTGGGGTCTAATGATGACCTGCTGTTTCTGGCAGGTCTCTCCAACCAAGTCTGCAGTTTATGCGGCCCCTCTGACTGAATCAGCCACAAACGTCATCTCTCCTGCCCTGTTGCATACAACTACAGCAACAAAAATGAAGCAAGCCACCACGGGAGGCTGCCCAACAAAGACGACAGCAGTGGTACTTAGGCCTAATGTAAACGTTAGCTCACGGCTATCAATAAACGTCAAGTTAGGTAATAAAGCAAACAAATCATACGACGAATGATGATAACCGTATCTATCTACCCAGTTATCTTTTCTCTAGTGATAACACGCACACCTGGTCAGACGATTTTGCCTAGTGAAGTAACAGTTAAAGTTACTGAAGATGTAACGACAAGACATTTTGACTTGTGAGCTACAGGTGGAAGGCAATCTCATATTCCATATTTAGCTAGAAGCTAGTTAGCGACTGACCTATCTCCAATCATAACACTGTACGTTGGTACCTCGGTAGGCTACTTAAACAGACACTCCACACTGTTCACATTCAAGTTGCAGGACAAAAAAATCATATCATGCATCTTGCATTACTGGCAGGCGGCTCGAGTAAGTTAGATTTCCCGAAAATTCATTAGCTTGCTGGATAACGTTTCTGTCAGCTGTCACTGTACAGATAGCAAGCAAACAATTGGCTAATTGGAAGCAGAATTCAGACACCAGTGTGGAACCTACCTTTCTGTTCATTTCCACAAATTCATGTCTTCTGTGTGTTGACGCCTGAAGTGAGGAAATTGCAAGGATGATTCAGGAGTTAGCAAAGCAACTGTTGTCCCAGCTACCCAAAGAGCTAGCTTGCTAGCAACATTGTTGTCTTCCCATGTAGAAAATGGCCGTGGAACTTTCTTAAGGGTGGGTAACTAATTTCGCAACCCTTTAATTCGACGACACACACGACCACAATCTAGGTGGGGTGGCTGCGACGGGACAGCCGGGATTACAGTCAACTCCAGCTCGCCGAAATCATTCTTGCAGACAGATCGAATCCACGCCTCGGTTGCTCCGACTGTCACAGACGCTTCGCCATGGCAACACGAAGTCAAACCACTTGTTGCGTAAAGTTCCGCCTGTTCGATACATTATGGCTACATTCTATTTTCTATTCTGATGATTGGGAAATGTTTGGATACATTTGTAACAGTGACGATAACACGAATCTGCCCGTGGTTGTTTAAATAGGCTTGCATTCGTTAGTATTAAGATTTGTTGTTCACGATAAAAGCTCTCTGGTATCACATTATTATTTCTATGATCAGAAACATGCATGGATTAGCCTATGTGTTTACAGGCATTGAATTCCCTGTTTCGTTTATGTAGGCTAACTCAAAGTGGATGAAGTTAGGATAGTATGTGTGTTTAAAAAAAACATTAAGGAACGCCATTTCCCATGATTCATTGGCACAAATTGGTCCAGGGATAAACGGTGTAATTCCAATGAGGGCCTGTTGGGGGAGTGATGCCTAGAGATAGAGGCGATCACAGTTATTATGGCAGTATAAATACCGAGGACTCGCCTCCGTTTGTAATTTTCAAACACTTCTTGGCGGGGGAGGTCGACGACAGTCTCCTGGCTCTGTCAAAGTACTGCAAGAGAGAGATAGAGAAAGAGAGTGGGCTAACTGTGACGAACCGACGGGCCACTTGCTTCCTACGGGGATTATAGGATGGTAATCAGGGTATACATCGCCTCTTCCTCCGGGTCTGTCGCGGTGAGTAGAAGGGGAACTGATCCAGATTTTTGGGAGTAGTCATTTCTGAGTAGCATCCACTGAAAGGGAGAGTGAAAACCCAAGCTTGCGCAGTCATGAAGACTGCACTGTATCCGTTCACGACTGCTGACCATGGGAACAGGGGAACAGTTGTTTATGTAACTTCCCTGCGTGGACATGGGCAGCTCGCTCGTGCGGAGTCGTGCAGATCAGAAATATTTTGCATGTACCTGTCAGGCTTATGCAAACTTTAAAAGAGAGGGATAGACTTGGTCGCGATGGTCAAATCATATTAAGGTGTTTCTGCATTATATTTGAGGTATCCTGATCTTGCTTATGAATTAGGCTACTTCTTTTAAACTGAAAACATTCGTGCGGGTGACACTCACACGCACATATATACACATCCACATTTTCGGATTTTAAAACATTTGTTTTACAATTGTAAACACCACACACATTAGTGCGTGGCATTATGTTCAGATTGTGTATGCAGCATTGTTGTCTCATCCTACTAAATATTCAAGGCAAGTCATATTAATATATATTATATTGTTTACCAATCACGCGTAATAAGAATTCCCTTACACTTCCAGATAGACCTCTGACGTCTCTAGCCTGTTCACATAGTCTGACTGTGTCAATGCGATCTATATTGTGAATCACGGCAGCAGAAACCATGAAGGGTCAAAGTGCATGTCCGATGTAGTTTGCTTTCTGACGTGTAGAACATACAGCGGTTATTCATTCTGTCACACGCCTTTATTTAAAACATGCCGAATTGAGGAGCAACAATCATGCCTGAGTAAATACACGTAAAAACGAGTTGTATGGAGTCTGATACTCAATCTGACAAAGTGTGAAAAGATGGACATGCGCAGCAAGTGTGATGAAGGTAGATATGTCAGGGCGTCAGCACTGCACGACTGATATAGAGACAGAGTAAACATTTCATGTTTCTGACATATCTACTTTAATGCCGTTTCGATCGGAGACATGTCAATCATTAATCCAAATGCTTTGTGCACTGGGCTAGTGCACTACATACCATTCTGAATATTGTGTATTGAGAAGGTGTGTGTATGTGCGCGCGCGCGTTCTGTAAGGAGGGGTGTGTGTGCACGGTGTACAGTACTTCAGACCGTGTTTGGTCGTGATTATAACAGTGCCTCGCGCTTAAAGTGGAGGAATAATGAGAGCCTTAGGTAATGGCTTGGCCAAGTAAGGCTGAGATTTCCCACATCGCCATTTTCAAACTAAATTCATTCTTGTTTACAGAACGAGTTATTTTTAGAGTTGAGCCCAGTATGCAGTAGTTTCACGCACACACACACGAAGACAGAACTGATCTGAACTATTTATTTAATTATTCATTTATGTATTTATATTTTATTCTTCTTAATTTTTCTTTCTTTTCTCACTTTTTGGTTTGAGGGCTACTTTCTGTAAACAATTACCACCCACATTGTTGTGTGGCAAAGTCTATCTATCTATCTATCTATCTATCTATCTATCTATATATATATATATATATATATATATATATATATATATATATCTGTCTTAAAAAAAGCTATCTGGTGGCTGAAGCAGAAGAGACACACACACACACACCTCTCTACTAATTACACAGATGTAGACAGATGGGTGTGTTCTTAGCCACACAGCTGTTCTGTTACACAAACGGCTGACTGATTCCAATCCTAGAAATGAGCAACACACACACACACACACACACACACACACACACACACACACAACCATACATACACCATGAAATGAGCAGCACTGAGATTATCGAGAGGCTTATGGTCATTTCAGATGAGGTGAGAATTACCCACAATATTTGATAATCTCCTCTCTCTTTGATCATTTTTTATCTGGACTCATGGGTAGCCACCTCTTGGTTGTGCATAATGCCAATGTCAATGCCTCTCTCACATACACTGTCTCTTTTCTTTTCTTACTTTCTCTCTCTCACTCTCTCTTGCACACTATCTATCTATCTATCTATCTATCTATCTATCTATCTATCTATCTATCTGTCTGTCTGTCTGTCTGTCTGTCTGTCTGTCTATCTATTTATCTGTCAAACAATCTTTGCACATGTCTGTCTGTCCATCCGTGCCCATCCCTGCCCATCCGTGCCCCTCAGTCCTGCTGTTACTGTAAGACAGTGAAGCCACTGGGCATGTTCAGTGCAGGCTGGGTAATGCCAGGAGAATCCTTACTTAACATCTGCCCAGATGCCCTCAGTGTCCAGGCAACACACACACACAAACACACACACACACAAAATCACACTCACACCATGCACTGTGTGGGCTGTGACACAAGCATGAAAACCTTTTAAGGAAAAGACTCAAAAACACAGCTGACAAATGAAAATACTGAAACACACAGATGACAGATGAAAATACTCAAACACACAGATGACAGATGTGAATGCAGCTGATGAGCCCTTTAGTTTGTACGAATTCTCAAAAAAAGAAACACCCATCACAAATACACACACTAAATGACACATCCCACTCATACCCTGAACTGAACCACTCCATCCATGGGACTCTTATTAGAATGATGCTATGGGGTAACTAGATGAACCGCAAAGCGGTACAAAATACCCCCCACCCCCCCCACCCCGCTCAGTCCTGCACATTCTATCCGCAAAAATAACTCACGCTTGTCAATTTGTCTACATCCCTTACTCCATCCCCTAGTCTTGCAACTTTTGTGTATGTAAATGAGTGTGTACATGTGTGCGTTTGCTTTTGTGTATGTGTGCTTCTCTGTGTGTTTATTTTCGCTTGTGAATGTGTGTGTGTGTGGGGGGGTAATGGGGTGTGTGTGTGTGTGAGTGTGTGTGTGTGTGTCTGCTTGCCTGCATGTGTGTGTTATATGTGTCTGTGTGTGTGTGTGTTCGCTTGTGAGTGGGTGTGTGGGCGTAATGGGGTGTGTGTGTGTGTGTGTGTGTGTGTTTATGTGTGTGCGTGTGCCTGCTTGCCTGCATGTGTGTGTTTTTATGTGTCTGTGTGCGTGTGGGTGTGTTTGTGCATGTGTTCGTGTATGTGTTTTTGTTTGTGTGTGTGTGCGTGCGTGCGTGTGCTTGTGTGCGTTCCTATGTTAGTTAGTTAGTTAGTTTATTTGTCCTTATATAGGAAATTTGTTTTCACCTACCATACAATACAAGCCTCACAGACATGAAATGCATAGATACACACAGTTACGGTTCTTCACCCACCACCCTGTTACCACATACCCCACCCACATAGATGTTAACAGCACATATACAGCACATATATCACAACAGCACATATACATCACATTACACAGATACAAACAGGAAAACCATCACCAGTTGGCATTACAGAGGAATGAGGGCGGCACAGTGATCCATCACCGCTGTGCTTTTTTAAAAAAAAAATTTTTTAGTTGGTATGGTATAGTATGTAAGTGTGTGTGTGCGTGTGAGTGTGTGTGCGTGCCTGTGTGTTTACGTGTGTGTGTGCGTACCTATGTCTGCATGTCTACTGTGGATGTGTTTATGCGTGTGTGCGCGTGCGCGCATGTGTGTGTGTGTGTGTGTGTGTGTTTGCGTGTTTGCATGTGTGTGTGCCTGCATGTAAGTGTATGTATCTTTATGTGTGTGTTTGCGTGTGTTTATGAGTGCGTGTGTGTTTACATGTGTAGAGTACAATCACTAAATGTACACATATATTAATTTATTGTATGGCCCCCCATGAACAGAATTCCATGAAAATTCAGAGGGGGTCATAATGATCCTACACTTCAAATTCCATGCAGTTTTGAACCTGCCAAAGATACCTGCGATTACAATGCCTCGTTTTTGCTTTTTCATTTTTAACTAGGTGGCGCTATACATCAAATGAGTGGATATGGGATTGGTTGACATGGCCCCTGGAGGCCAACATACAAAAAGCAATTGGTCATCCTAGCCCCTACGGTTCTCGAGATATTCACAGAAAACTGTGTCTGCCCGACCCTCCTTTCTGATCGAAACGAAAAACAATGGTTCCGTGTCATCCTTGTGGGGCTACATGCCCACCAAGTTTTGTGCACCCCGATCTTTCAGTGTCCTGGGAAACGTTGACACAAAATTAAATATCAGGTGCTCGGGCCCTGAAAAGAATCCTTCCAGAAACAATAGAACGTCGCAACTTCGGTGCAGGCCACACTCCCATGCAGAGCCCTAATGAAACAACACACAAAGACCTCACATGTCATAAGCTGTTTCATCAAATCTCCCAAAGGTCATCACCATTTATCCTGTAAATAACAATGGTCATACACAGCAAATAACAACCAGTAAGACAATGACCCCATTTATTGCAAATTGCTTCACTCGATTACCCCAAAGATGATGATGCATTGTAATGGCGCATATCTGGGTTAATATAAATCATGCTCATTGTGTATCTGGAGACACCCCTCGCCCCTCATCCCCTGTGCCCAGAAAGCGCTCTCACACCCCTCGCCCCACATGCAGGCACACATAAACACACACACACACACACACACACACGAAGAAGGACTCCAGCTGAGTGTTAGCCTAAGAGCACTCTGTGCTTTTGTCTTTGGAGATAACCCACACTTTAAGACAATGGCAGCATTGTGAGGCCAGCCGCACCCTTTGCAGAACAGGTCGCTGGTCTGTGATGTAGGCTGAAGGCGTGTGTGTGTGTGTGTGTGTGTGTGTGTGTGTGTGTTTGTGCTCTATCTCTGGAAAGCACGGGGAGATACTGCAGACCCAAGTTAATGTTTAAAGGATGACTGTGGAGCAGCCACAGGTTTATTATTGTAGGCAAAAAATGTTACTGACCTGTTTTTAGTCCCTGTGTGTGAGAGAGAGAGTTTAAGTGTGTGTGTATGTCTTTGTGTGTGTGCGTGTGTGTGTATGTGTGTGTGTGTGTGTGTGTGTATAATAAGTGAGGGTCAGACATGGACGTTTGCCCTTGTGTGTCTTTAACTGCATGGCTGTTCCCACCTTGATCATTTGTTAGTGAGGCTGGTTAGAAAGTACAGGGGCTGAAACAAGGCCACCTCCTCAGGCACAAATGCAGAAAACTTTAGTAAAACATTTAATATTTGTGCGTGCGTGCATGCGTGCGTGCGTGTGTTTCTGTTTGTGTGTGTGTGTGTGTGTGTGTGTGTATGGTCTTGCATAATTCTCCAAGGTTATACAATCAGAGTCTAGACTAGAGTCAAAGTGGTCAAGCTCTCTCTCTCTCTCTCTCTCTCTGTCTCTCTCTCTCTGTCTCTCTCTCTCTCTGTCCCTTTTCTTCCCTTCACTGTCTCTTTATGAGCTAGTGACTCCCTGTATTCATCTTTCAGTGGGATGAAACCTTTAATTGGTTCAGTGATGATGACTCTCTGTTTCTCTTTCTTTCTCCCTCTCCCTCTCTCTCATCTTTTGCTCTTGCTCTCTCTCTGTATCTATGTGTGTGTTTGTGTGTTTGTGTTTGTGTGTGTGTGTGTGTGTGTGTGTGTTTGTTTGTTTTAATCATGGTGACTGAATCCAGCTGAACAGCATGACAGCCGGAGCCCAGCAACACAATCTGCATCCTCAGCAATTACTGTGTGTGTGTGTGAGAGAGAGAGTGTGTGAGTCTGTGCCCGTGAGTGCTTCCTCTCTTGTCTCTCTTTCCCTTTCCCTTGTTGTCAGTGACAAACACTCTCTTACTGTCACACACACACATACACACACACATACACACAGCGACAGAATTCGGTGTAAATCTTGCATACTCCCCCAACACACATACATCACACACTCCAAGGCAAAGGCAATTTGTAGTCAGATTTATTAGCCTAATAGGTTACCATAAATTGTTTGGCCTAACATTCATATTTATGTGAGTCTCTCTCTCTCTCTCTCTCTCTCTCTCTCACTCACTCATACGACTCACACACACACACACACTCACACACACACACACACACACAGTGTAATGTTATCACAGTGCTCTTTCCATTTGTGTCAGACATTGAGAAAATCTAATATGTTTGGAGAGCTTTGCTGATGGTTGGGGTTGACGGGGTTTGATCTTAATCTGTGGGAGCATCACTGATATGGAATGTTTCTGTTCATCAGTATATATATTAAAATGTTTGTAAGTCTCTCTCTCTCTCTCTCTCTCTCTCTCTCTCTCTCTCTCTCTCTCCCTCTCTCTCTCTCTCTCTCTGTTCCTCAGTCACATAAACACACAGTCAGATTATACCAGTGCCAGATGTTCTGCCTGAGTCCCTGAGACTTGAATCAATACTAACAGCTTCTGTCTGGCAGGCGGCGGTCACTCATTCTGCCATGGCGCTCTGTGCTGTGCCAGTCTGCCGACCACACACACACACACACACACACACACTACCTCCGCTAAGGCCATCCTCAAAGCTGAGATTTCAGATCCTAAAATACCACTATGATGCTGAATTATCTCTGCATGTACGAGTCAATGACTGTATATATTGCGTACATCAGCATTGCTCCAAATGTGACAATGATGGCGGAACGGTGGTTTCAGTTCTATGGAACCTACCTGACCATCAGAACACACGGTGCATCTATACAGTCATTGGTGAGAGTACACAGAAAAAATCCGGGTTTCCCCTTAGATACAGCACACACACACACACACACACACACACACACAGAACACACCACCTCTGTGCTAAACGTACCCCAGCTGAGCTCGTCTGTGGCAACAAACCCCACAGTAGTTTCCTGTGCAGGACAGGGACTCAAAAAGGACTTGAACAGCAATAAAGTGCCTTAGCCAACTCAGATTGACATTAGTGAACAGCAATAAAGTGCCAACACAGATTGACATTAGTGAACCAGTGAACTAGACTGACATAACTGGTCTACTAAACTAAGACAGACTGACATTACTGGTCTACTGGCAGTGCTGGTTTACAGACCTCTTGATGTGAACTATAAAGCTCTCAGTTGCCAAGAGTAGATATCTTGTCCTAGTCAGTGCCTGACAGAAATCAATGTTGTAACATAACACTGACCCTCCACATGCACACTTAAGGACACACATACACATATGCATGCATGGAGATACACACACTCACATGCACACAGACACAAATGTGCATAAAGGCCAACATACACACACATACACACACACACACATGCACACATTTGGGTAAGGATTACTCTAAAAGCATCTTGTGCCACCAGAGATGCAGTTGTGTATGAGTGTGTGCTTGTGTTTGTGTGTGTGTGTGTGCGTGAGTGAATGAGTGTGTGTGCTGGGTGTTAGTGTGTGCGCAATGTGAAACAGCGTCTGTTATATGTGTGTGTTGTGTTAGTGTGTGTGCATGACCAAAAGTGTGTGGTTGTGTTAGTGTGTGTGCATGAGCAAATGTGTGTGGTTGTGTTAGTGTGTGCAGTGTAAAACTGAGTGTGGTTGTGTTAGTGTGTGTGAAATTGTGTGTGTTATATGTGTGTGTTGTGTTAGTGTGTGTGCAGTGTGAAGTTGTGTGTGTTATATGTGTGTGTTGTGTTAGTGTGTGTGCAGTGTGAAATTGTGTGTTATATGTGTGTGTTGTGTCACTGGTGAATAAGGAGGGGATAATAGTGCTGATCGTCATTGACCTTCATTGACACACATACTGTATGCAATCTATGAGAGACACACACACACACACACACACACACACACACACACACACACACACACACACACACACACACACACACACACACACACACACACACACACACACACACACACACACACACACACACACACACACACATACTGTATGCAGTCTATGAGAGAGATACACACACACACAGGCACACATACACACACACACACACACACACACACACACACACACAAATAGCCCTGTATGATTACAGACATGCTAAAGTGAGGGACTGATCATGACCGTAAGGAAGGCTTTGTCAGAGAGAGACGGGGGGGGGGGGGGGGTCTCTCAAGTCACGTCTGCCCAGTAGGCTCTGCAACAGAAGGGCAAGGGAGTCCTGAAGTCTTCCTGTAGCAGCTCTTATGCTTCAGACATGACTTCACACACGTGTGCACACACACACAAATGCTTGCAGTCTGAATTCCACACTCCCTGTTCTGAAAGTTTTCTCTTTGCACCTTTTTTAACATTTAAAATGGGCCTGGGAGAAACCTAGGGCTATTTGGGAAGCTACATGGACAGCCATGTGGTATGGACGATTTCTATAATTCCACAATGTCTGAAGATTTGAATAAAATAAAATTGATTATCATGGCTATATTCATGACAAACTACACAGAAATAACACCATGATGAAGTTCATAAACCACAAAATATGAGGGTTAATGTTCATATCCAGTATATTTTGAACAAGGCTATCTTCAGTGCACACTCTACGCAGAAAAATAAGTAGTGGCACACATTACACAAGAATATTATAACTTAGAACATTATAATATAAAATATCTAAAGACGTGTGCAGTTTACTAACTTCTGTTTTTGCTGTGAAAGTATTTCGCCGGGCACTGAGTGTGTTTTTATAGAAAGTTCTTCTGCTGCACGGTGGTGCTGTTTTATGGAAACGCTGTCCATTGCAAGCCAAATATACACTTTCAATTATCTTAAAAGGTCTGACTTCTGAAGGTCTCGTCCTCTCTCTCCATCTCCTGCCCGTAGGTGAAAAAGAGGCAGCAGTCGATTGTGGGCTTCCTGGAGGCGAACCGGATCTCGTTTGAGGAAGTAGACATCACCATGCTGGAGAACGAGAGGCAGTGGATGTACCGGAACATTCCGCAGGAGAAGCACCCTGAGAAGGGCAACCCCATGCCCCCGCAGATCTTTAACGGACAGGAGTACTGTGGGGTACGTTTTATACAGTGTATACACACACACACACACACACACACACACACACACACACACACACACACACACACACACACACACACACGCATGCATGCACACAGGGTCGCTATTAGGCAGTGAAAAGTTAGGACAATTCCAAGGGCTTGCACTGACAGTCTGGCTTCATAGAGCATAATGACCACACACTAGGGGTGTAAAGATTAACCGATACGTATCGGTATCCGTTTTTAACGTGTAAGATACGGCTACATCGATACGTTAAGCCCCGTATCGGAAAAAAACTGAAATGAACCTGTCGTTATATCGATTTACTTGTTATGAATCGTTCACAACCTTTTCTGCTCGCTCAGACCATAGACAGTAAAAGATATGGACAGAGTCATCACGTAGACGTCAATCGAGGCGGGTGAAGCAAATTTCAACCGTTTCCTGTTGGTCGACGAGGCTTTCTGCGCAGGCTCAGGGGACGTAAATGTAACGTAGGCACGTAGTCTGACTCGTGTAACTCTTGTAATAGCTGCACCGAGAGATTGGGTATGTAGCCACTTGCCACATTCATAGCCTAGGCTACTGTCAATCCATCAAAACTTCGCAGAAATGTGCTCCGATGCTTTCGTTCTTATCCAGAGAATACGGTTATTTTGCTCCTGTGCGACGCTTTCACCCGCTCTGGTTGTATGCTCATTACGTCACTTTAGCATTGATTTCGGAAAAAAGTTTATTACTCAGCCGTTAAGTCAGTTACGAGGTTATGACGCCAATTACACAATGTTGTATTACTCCGAAAATAGAAAAAGTTCATATAAAGGCTTAAAACGCTTCAGCTGTAACGTTATTTGATGTCAAAGTGGCGCCAAAATTGAATGGGCTTCAATGGGATGGCTAGGTGAACTGGTCTACTATTTAGCCTCAGATCAGCCATAGTGTCTACGCCAGTGGTCTCCAACACGGTGCCCGCGGGCACCAGGTAGCCCGCGGGACGGCTATGAGGCGCCCCCAGCGCACCTTCTAAAAATAGCCAACAGGTCGCCTGCAGATCACGCTCTAAAAACACGCTCCATTGTAAAGTTTTCAATAGATATTAAGTCTAGACCAGAACCATTTTAAGAATGTATGGAGCCATACATCTGTAACATTAAATTGATATTGGTGATACCTTACAAATTGTAGCTGCGTTAAATTTTAGCCTTTGGCTCCAAATCCGTTTCCCATTCAATCTTTAAACAACAACGGAAGCGGAGCGCATACACGCTGCTTGCACGCATAGACAGTAAGGGGGAAAAACGTCCTTGTCTGGTGTAGCCAATGGAAGCATATCTTTGCAAAAGTTCTGTGGCCATTCCATGTTCGTCAAATACGGTTCTTGATTGTTCAAGGACTGAAAAACAATTGCTTTAGCTCACAGGCCTTTTCTCCTTCGTAGGCTACTGCCGTATAATAGCGCTGAAAATGTTGTGGCATGCATGACTGAGCAGGACCGTGCATTACCTTTTTTTGTCAGATCATGGAGAGATTTCAAGTGTGCAATAACTTTAAAAGGAGTTTTCATATGTTAGGGTGGTGTGGGCCATTACTATTGAAATGTTAAAACCGAATTGTCCACTGAAATCAGAACTTAAACAACCCCTGAATTTATAATGGTGGGTGGGTATAATGGGTAAAAATTGTAACCCAAATTATTAATTGCACAAAAATATTGTTTGTTTTTTTTGTGTTAAAAAAAATTAGATTAGATTCCCCATGCAAACTTTGAAATGAACAAACTGAACAAAAATGTTGGTAGTGTTGCATATTGATATTAAAGTATTGAAGAATCAGATGAAAATTCAGTTGCTTAATATATACTTATAGGCCTACACAATATTGATAATTTAAAAGTAAAAATCACATAGGCCTATTATTTAGGAGGACAAAAGGGGTGAGGGTCTGTTTCTGTTGAGTAGCCCTCCATATGATTTTGGTCTTCAGGTAGCCCTCATTCCCAAAAAGGTTGGGGACACCTGGTCTACGCTCTCCGAACGTTCGCCTGCCCCCTTGGCTCAGACTCTCATTTACGTTCCAAGCAGCGCGTTCATCCCACTTCCGGTTTTGAAACTATACGTGACACGGAATTGTGGGTAATGCAGTTCGTTTTTGGTTACATTCATTGCCCAAAGTTGTCAAATGACCTCATTACCCATCTACTGCAACTTAAGCATGTGACAACTTGCACTCGGTCGGCTTTGGTTTTTCGAAATCCAGCGCGAAATTAAACACTTATAGCATGCCTAAGCAGCAGCAATAGCCTAGTCTGTAGAGTATAACCTTACCTTTGATGAAGGGATTTCCTTAATGTTAAATAATAATTTGGCCCTTGCTGCTAAAACAATGCACAAATTATTAGCCAATTATTTTGTTCATATTCACTCAGACTTGTGGCATTATAGGTTTCTGCATTAGGTCTACTGTTGGAACAAAATAAGCCCAGAGTTTATTGATTTATAGGCCTATTTTATTCTTGTAGGGTAGGCTATATGAGAAAAGGCCAAGAGTGTCTTAAGCACTGTTTTATTTTATTTCGGTATTGTCTTACCTCAACAAGGCTACAGCTCCATGAAATCAATCAGATATAACTCTATAAAATCTTTAAAGTCTATAAAAATTATTTTTATGTTGTATTTGGCTGCTATGTTTGACTGAAATGTAGACTATTCTTTTTTAATTTCAATACAGTATATGAAACAAACCTCAGTTTAGATAATCATATTCACACATTTTTTGCCTAATTGACCATGACCATGATAACCGATATAATATTAGGGGCACATTAATTTTATATAATAATATAATATAATTTTATATAATACTATAATATAATAATATAAAATTAATGTGCACCTTGAGCAAATGATAAAAAATATTTCAGAATGCTTTCCATTCTTGAACTGCATCGAATTGCATCGAATCGCATCGCACTGAATCGTTTTTTATGAACATGTATCTTTTCTTGTATCGAATCGTGGCCATGTATCTAGATGCGAATCGTATCGTCTTTTACATGAGAGATTCACACCCCTACCACACACACACACACACACACACACACACACACTGATATCTAGAGTCTGATATTTAAGGGTCCGTTTCCAGAGGGAGCATTAGCAGGCTCTACACGGTACTGTACCTTTCCTCTACGCCTCTGGGTCACATGTTTACATGTTCAGGGATGGAGTATGAAGCATGGGCTTTTTTTCTGAGGGAAAAATGCATACCTCTCTTCCGTGTGCAGAGAGGCATAACAGGGCTTCTCTTGTTTAGAAATGTGTAGCCTTTTCAAAAACTGCTCACACATTGGTCTATGGGTGTAGGTGTACATTTGAATACTAGTGAACAGTACTGTAAGTTGTTGTTGATCATATTTTTTTAGTAACAGTGGTCATGTGGTGCAATCTATTAATTAATTAAATTAATGAATTCATGTGCATTCTGTTAATTAATTTCTACGTAGCCTACACAAATTGTGCAGTTTTGCAGCTGAAAAACAACATTTATTTCCAGAGAACATTAAAAAACAATTTACTTACTTACTGATCGTGTAGAGCCTACAAAATAGTCTCCGGTTCTGCTCCCACCTACTTGAATGCCCTCATACAGACATACACTACCTCCAGACCGTTGCGCTCCTCATACGAACAACGTCTAGCTCTACCACCGGTACGCTCAGGCCAATCCAAACTTTTCTCATTTGTTGTTCCTCATTGGTGGAACGCACTACCAGTTCCTACAAGGGCAGGGACATCCCTCTCCATTTTCAAAAAACTCCTGAAGACCCAGCTCTTCAGAGAACATCTCCTCTCATAGCACTACTTACAACTAGTCTTGCTGATCCTAGCACTTACCACCTGTCTTGAACTGACACTCAACTGTTTAAAAACAGCACTCACTGATGCACTTATTCTTACTGTACTCTACCTTTTTTTAAATGGTCCTAGAATTGAGAGAATTGCTTTAAAACTTAAACTATTTACCATGTTGTTAGTCGCTTTGGTTAATAATGTGTCAGCCAAATGTAATGTAATGACTTAGGCCAGAGACTTTCTAATGAGGAGACACAGCACTCAAAACATCCTCCATAGAAATGCATGGGGGTTAATATGGCCGTTGTCTACACATACCCCACCCCTTCCTCGGCAAAACGTCGACATGTCAATACATTGAGCCAATCATGTGGTGTTATGTGAATACATTGAGCCAATCATATGGTGTGTTGTGAAGACATCTTCCCAATCATGTGTTGTGAACTCGCCGCTGGAGCAAGATTGGTGTCGTGAAGCCTTGAATAGGATTCCCGACGAGTGCCCAAAAAGTGTTGCTATGTGGCCGCCGAGTGGAGGGACTTGCCTAAAAGGACTTTGCTTAGGCCTGTTACTTTGAGAAGGAGCATAGGCCACTGACACTGGCCAAAATGACAGTTTGGCACCCAACATTAACCAGTGCATTTTCAGTTTTGTCATTTGATCATTGTCCTGATCTAGGCTGATTCTAGGCCGAGTTTTTTCTGATGTGATGTAAGCGCGAGTGTCATGTCATGTGTTTCCAATGGGGGTGCATCGTCATCGCCGTAGCCTGCATAGACTATGAGGAAGCACTTCAACATGTGTGTGAGCCTTGCGTTCTCAACTGCGCCAATGTTGCTTGTGTAGACTATGAACCAGGCCTTTGACTCACTGAGTCTGTGTTCTATCCATCATTTGAGTTAAGGCCTTTGTACACTGAGTCCATGCAGATTCGGACAATTGACCTGATAAATAAATAAATAAATAAAACATTTTTAGTATAAATAAAGGCCTTTACCATACATGGGTTTGTTTTCTCCCCTTGTAAACCATGTTGATTAGATGAAGTTTGAAGACACTTTGGATTGCTTGCGTATGCTTCTAGCATGATTACTTTAGTGAAGCAATCTGTTTGTCACTGTTTAAATATTTTTGTCAGCCTCTCTGATGTGTGTAGTGTTGCCAAACACACTGTTGAGGGTCATCTGATTCTCCACTGATGTGTGTAGTGTGGCCAAACACACTGTTGAGGGTCATCTGATTCTCCACTGATGTGTGTAGTGTGGCCAAACACATTGTTGAGGGTCATCTGATTCTCCACTGATGTGTGTAGTGTGGCCAAACACATTGTTGAGGGTCATCTGATCTCATCTCCACTGATGTTTCTCAGGTCTACTGGTACCCACTGAAACTTGTGTTGCTTTAGACTTCCCCTTGTAGCAACAATGTGTGGTTAGTAGAGGTGCATCCAGTTATGCCTGCATGTACTGTGTGTGTGTGTGTGTGTGTGGTGGGGGGGGGGGCGTATGTATGCATGTGTGTGTGAGTGTGTACGACCATATCGCGCACACACACACACACACACTATAATACACAAAGAGTTAGATGTGTGTATGTGTGTGTGTGTGTGCATGTGTGTGTTTTATTTTGAATGTGTGTGTGAGATTCCAGTGAGCGTACTACTGATGGTTTGTGAATGGGCACAGCCTGCATTAGGCCGCATGCGTCTCACTGAGCGTGCATGCCCTGCCGTAATCCTGCCGAAATCCCATCAATCTCTTAAAGAGATTACACACACCAACTCTATCTCTCCCCTTCCTCCACCAATAGAAACGGCATCATCTATATCCTTTGGTCATGCCTACTCAGCAGGAGCCAATCACAGCAAAGCAGAGGCAGAGGCAGATTCTGATCCTAATTGTCCATCAAACATAAGATGTGTGTTGTTGCATTGTGTTTAATGCAGAGGCCATAGATGTATTTATCCATAAAGAGTAGGACTGACCTGTATGTGGGGTTATAATATATACAGGTGAACTGTATGTGGGGTTATAATATATACAGGTGAACTGTATGTGGGGTTTTAGTATGTCCAAGTGAACTGTATGTGGGGTTTTAGTATGTACAGGTGAACTCTAGTAGAGGTAGATCTAGTAGAGAGCAGTGTTTCTTGATCTGAACTGAATGGGGCACAGTCACATTGAACTAGTTTGACCCTCTAGTAGTAGTCCCTGTGTTTATCTGTGTGCACACTCGTGTGTGTATGTGTGTGTGTGTGTGTGAGTATGTATAGAGGTGTGTGTGTGTGTGTGTGTGTTTATTTTACACAGTCTGTGGTGTTTGTACAGGACACAGTATAGATGACTGACAGTACTTGTCCGGTCATCCTCATTTTAAAGGTGCCCTGCCACACGTATTTCATTACTTTGTGGTAATGTCTGAAGTTCTACCAGGGACATTTTTTGTGGAAAAACATGCCTTGGTTACTTTCAAGCCATTCTAGCGTGGTAAAGCTTGCCGGAAGACTCCGCTCGATTTGCGCCAGTGCTCATTAATATTCAATGAGCTAAGCTGCTTGACTCTGATTGGCTAACAGCTAGTCGGTTTCGTCCATAACATAATAGTCGTTATCAACTAATTTTAGCTTCATGGCATGAACTTAGCTTGGCTAGCGAGTGCTAGCATTGTCCAAATGGGCATAAATAAAACCTGCTAGGCTAGCGAGTGCATTAAACCTGAATAACATAACACTTCCTTGAGTTGACAATAACGTTTTACTTACGGACTGAGCACTGGTCGTAGACTGCCGCAATGGTAGCTGTTATCAACCAGAGGAGGCTCCTTCATTGAGGAAAGGGAGGAACACCCTCCCTAAAATTTCAGAGAAAAATAAAAAATATATAAAGTGAATTACTATTCTGATAAATTACTGTTAATATATTACTATTTGAACACTTTAAATGAACAAAATCGTTCCCCTAGGTCAAAATGCCAACAGCACCCCCTATCGCAATTGAAAATTACTGTATGGAGGAGCTTCCTCCTCAAGCCCCTCATTGAAGTCCATTATAAATGCCTCGGACCCCAGCGGCTCGTGAATCACGTCGTTTTCAATGGCCAAGGGAGGTAGCTCCTCCGTACAGTAATTTTCAATTGCGATAGGGGGTGCTGTTTTTAGCGGCAACGGTGAACTAATGAGCAGCTAGCTGCTCTGCAAGCAAGAACGTTATCTGCAGTCATACAACTAAGAATCTTGTGTTGAACGGAAAGCTTGTTTTTTTGCTCCTGAAATAAACAGTACAATGGAATCAGAGGACAAAGTCCATCTTTTATACATTCAAATACAGTGCAAAAGTTAGGATCAAAGCAGGAAGACCAGATCCAAAAATGAAGGATGGTAAAGGCTAGTGTAGGCTACTGAATGCTACGTAGGCTAGTATGACAAATAGCCTACTCGTGACTAACTGGTAACGTTAGCACTGGTCTGTCACAAACGTGGACAGTTCAGGGATTTGGTGATAAAAACATATTCGGATAGTTATGCCTTGTTATAATCATCCAAGTTATGCCTCAACTAAACAATTGTTAAATGATGTTCTTGTTGTTAATATGCTCTTGTTTTCACCGTTCTAACTGTATCTTTGGATGGTTACATTGTTAATGAATGTTTCAGACCATGATGCATTCCTTTAATGACATTTGCCTTTCGAGTATAAATTCCCACTTAGCTATTACAACCTGTCTTTAAATAATAGCAATTTGGCTTTAAAAACATTAGCATGTTATAAATAACCACTTTTAAGGTCTATTTTTAATGGTCAATAGTTACATGGTTTTATAAAACAAGTGTCTATTTTTAGTATTATAGACTTTTTTGCAAATGTATTACATTGAGCAAAACCTCCAGACTTTTCATAATTTTGCACATCAGGAAAACAGTGTTTCATAACTAGACCTACATATCTTCCCTGGCTTCCTAGACCTAAATTTACATTTATTTACATTTACATTTATTAATTTAGCACTATTATCTTGTGACTTGTATATTTAAATTATATTACAGTCTATTGTCCCTGGAGGAGTTTGGGGTTAAGTGCCTTGCTCAAATGCACAATGGTGGAAGCCAAGAATTGAACCCCCCCCCCCCCCTAAGAATTTCAGAACTGCATTTATTGCACAACATTGCCAGTTAAAATGCTACATAGTACATTCTGCTGCTATAAATGTGTCTGGGTAGGTGGCCTATATATTCGTTCACAGATGCCACCAACACCATCACAAACACCAATCAAGCGGACATTTCTTCCTCCGTTATTTTTTTAACCACCGGCCGCCACAACTAATTTTAGCTTCATGGCATGAACTTAGCTTGGCTAGCGAGTGCTAGCATTGTCCAAATGGGGATGAATAAAACCTGCTAGGCTAGCAAGTGCATTAAACCTGTATAACATAGCACTTCTTGAGTTGACAATAACGTTGTATTTACGGACTGGGCACTAGTCGTAGACTGCCGCGATTGTAGCCTACTGCTCCAGGCTTCAACAGCAACCTTTTTGCAAAGCCTGTGGCATTGTTCCAAAAAATAAACTGAAGGCATTTGATCCTCAAGTCTGGGTTCTTGGGCAAAATGAATTGTTGAAGTTCTATTCGTGCATAGCACACAAACCCGTTGACATTCAGCCATCCTTGCATACGAAAACTGTAAACGAGCTAAACGAATTTTGTGGGCACGGTCTCAACTGGGCAAGCTCATGAATAGTAATGAGCTTAATCAATTTCACGACAAACTGAAGAGCTTTTGCAATTGGCCTGATTTCTCCGCTTATTTCTTTTCAGTGGCTAGAGCTGACAGAGGAGGTAGCTGTTCATTTTCACATTCACGACATAACACAAACAGATATGGACCTAACATATTTAAAAAATACAAGTAAAAACGGTTTTGTGTGGCAGGGCACCTTTAATCAGCAGTCCCATGTTACCTCCTCAAATCTGACCGTTTATACAGGGATGACAGACCAGTAGGTAGAGAGAGGGATGACGGGGATTAGTAATCCACTGGGATTTGGGTGAATCCAGATACAGTGGTACAGTATATGGTTTTGTGTTTATTGTTCTGCTACTGTACAGCCTTGTTGTCTGATTGCAGACTCTCTATATCTCTTTTGACAGGACTATGAGGATTTCTTCCAATCGAAGGAGAATAACACTGTGTTTTCATTCCTGGGACTCAACTCCCACCCCTCAGTGAAGGTACTGCTGTGTGTGTGTGTGTGTGTGTGTGTGTGTGTGTGTGTGTGTGTTCATATACTCACACACACACACACACACACATAGGCACACCTCACACTTACTCATCCCATTTCTATGAGTGTTATCTTCTGTCTGATATAAACTGCTGCAACTCTATTACACACACAATCAGCAATTTAGGGGCCAAAACGGTCTCCATCTCCGAGTGCCCACTCCAGACCAATATCACCCCACCTCCACCCAATAAAACTCCACTCCAGACCAACACCACCCCACCTCCACCCAATACAACTCCCTCCGATGTCCAGAATCAACCCACTCATCCAGCAGCCAGTCTTCTTCTTCCTCTTCTTCTTCTTCTTCTTCTGTTCCTTTCCTTCTTTTCTGCAAGTCGGTCTATGGCTCCTCTTAGTAAAACACCCGTGGCTCTCTAAATTAAACACATTCTTCCGATTGCCACTCCCTCGTTTTCTTCTTTTTTCCCTTTTCTCTTCTTGTCTTTCCCCCTCTTCTCTGGGAGTGAGTCTGCATCCCCTTTAATGATGTGAGACTGCAGGGACAGAGCTCTGGGAGTGAGTCTGCATCCCCTTTAATGATGTGAGACTGCAGGGACAGAGCTCTGGGAGTGAGTCTGCATCCCCTTTAATGATGTGAGACTGCAGGGACAGAGCTCTGGGAGTGAGTCTGCATCCCCTTTAATGATGTGAGACTGCAAGGACAGAGCTCTGGGAGTGAGCATCTAATCTAATCTGATTACCTCTGGACGACTGCGTCTCTGCCTGTCTGTCGTCTAGCTCCCAATCAATACTCATTTGGGACATTTCATTCTGTCATGAGCAACGTCCTCAGTGGGCAATCAGACCGGGGATTCTACCATGACCAGTGGTAACTGAGGAGATGATGAAAGACGATTGTCGACTGTGACCGTGACAAAAAACGAAAAACGATGTTGATGTCGCTGATTATTTGCCATTGTCTCCGTTGACAGGAAGAATTAACTATAATTAGTTTAATCTAATCTTGCCCAAGTGTCCCTGTTCTTGAAACACATGTATGAGGAAGGAGATGGGGACGAAGAGTTCAGGACCATCTAAATCATCTTTAGATTTTAGATACATTTTTTGATCATATTCACTGAAACCGACACTACGCTCCGACAGAACAACATAAATCAGCCGGTTTTAGAAAAAAAACCCGCACTTCTACCTCTACATAGAACCTGTTATTTATTTTGCAAAAATCCACAGCTCCCAGTTCTTCTGGTCCAATCAGAGCAGGGCTGTGTGAGATCTGACTGTCAATCACAGTCTGGTGCAGTCTGGTGCGCACTGACAACCACAAACTCGATGAGAAGGTGCTCGCATGGTAGTAGGGGAGGGTGTGAGAGTTGTAAACCCCCTCAATCTGTCAGACTTGCCAACTGCAGCTTTAAGCTACTGGGACCTTGAATTTTCCCTTGGGGATCAATAAAGTATCTATCTATCTATCTATCTAGAAAGGACAGGTGTAAATAGGTTTCAGCAGAACCATCTAGAAAGGACAAGAAAGGACATGTGGACCCTTACTAGCCCATAGACTATGAGTAGGTTTCAGGCTGATGTAGGTGGGATTTCACATTTGTCTCCTTGGCATTTGTCATGATAAACTCCCCAAACAAAACAACAAAAATGATGTGGGTCTTCCATATGTAAGTCACTCACTACACAAATAAAAATCAGTGTTCAGATCATTAAATGTATTCATTGATGCAACTAATTATCTACACCTACAACACAGTAAAGCATACTGTTGCTTTAGGTTTCAGAATGTTGATGAATTTATTTAACTGTGCCTTATAAATAGTGCATATTGTTGCTTTAAGTTATTGAAGGAGTTGAAAGAGGGAGTAGTAAACATGTGCTGTATGTCTCTTGTGTTGTTTGTTGATCTTGTGATTAGGGGGCTACAAGGTTGTCCGTGTGGTTGTGTGGTTGAGCTTCACTTATCCACCTGTTTATTTGTTTGTTTGTTTTTGTTCGACAGGAATCCGAATCATAAGCGTTGCCATGGAAGAGTGTGTGGATAGAATTGTGCCGCATCACTTCCTGTTTCGGGGATCTCACCCAGACCACACTGAAGCCTTGCCAAATGATGATGCTGTCCACACACACACACACACACACACACAGACACACACGCAGACACATATACACACACACATACGCATATACACAGACACACACACACACACACACAGACAACTGCGGCAACAGAGGAGTTTGGCCCTCAACAATAGACACTTATCTTTTTTTGTCTTTTGTATGACTTGTATACTTGTGACCGGTGGGATGTAGCTGATATTATCTATGCTCAAATATTAGACTATAATGTGGCTTCAGAGATGGGAATAGGATGACGTTTGTGCTCGTGTGTGTGTGTGCGTGTTTGTGTGTGTGTGTGTGTTTGTGTGTGTGTGTGTGTGGTGAAGTTCAGAATTCTATCTGTTTCACTGACAAACAGAATATATGATTGACCTGCCGTGCAGGTCTGTTTGAATGTGTCCGCGTGTCGGTCCACACACACACACACCCGGACACTAACAAACACACAACGCTTTGTGTGTGTGTGTGTATATGGGTGTGTGAGTGAGAGAGAGTGTGTGTGATAGATTTTATCTGGGTTCAATGAGGGTCAAGTCTAGAGTGATGATAAGTAAGGCATGAAGACCTCCATGTTTTGTCGTGTTGTTTTCGATGTCACTCTCTAACTGTTAATGTCAGATATGCCGTTACGTTCCAGGAACTGTAATGTGATGAATATTGTGTCCCCTCGCTTTACTCCGAAAGGCCTTGTCAAGAATGACTGAAATGATTGACAGCCTTAATTCTCAGTATATCTCTCCTCTCTCGTTCCTTCTGCCTCTTCTCTTTCGTAAATATTTGTCTGAACTAAATCCCTGCACCGTAGTCATTTCCGTGCTGTGTGTCTGCTGTCTGTCTGTCTTTGCTTGCCTGTCATTAGTGTTGAAATTGAAGAATGTATTTCTCTCTTTTAACTCTCTTCTTAGTGGTTAGTCCTTTTCTCTCTCTCTCTTTCTTTCTCAGGCGGTTATTCACATGTAGCATGAAACACTATAGTGACACACACACACACACACGCACTTGCTGAGGTCTGTCCTGCATTCAGCAGTATAACGAGTGGACAAGAGTTTGTGACTGTCGACTTATGAATGGGTAGTAATGGGTAGTAAGCAGCATCTCTTTCTACTGGTCTGTGGTAGTGTTTCATTATTTGGACATCTGCTTTGTCTGCCCCCCCCCCCAACACACACACACACACACACACACACACACACTCACACACATATTCACTCACTTTATGTGGATTAAACGGGTGGTTTTTCCTGGATGGAATAGGAGTCACATGTTCTTTGACCTCAGATTAGTGTGGCAGACAGTCACTGCTTTCCATTATATGTCCCCATCTCTCTCTCTTCTCTCTCTCTCACTCTGCTCCCCTCTCTCTCTCTCTATTTCTCTCTCCCTACCTAACCCCTCTCTCTCCATCTGTCCCCCCACTCTTTATCCCTATTCTTTCTTTACATCCATCTCTTTTTTTATTCTTTTCATCTCATCGCTTCTTCCATCCCTTCCACCCTTCTGTGATCCTCTCGGCCTTTTCTCTCTGTCTCTCTCTCTCTCTTTTTCTCTTATTAAATTATCATGGGTGGATGAGCTCCTCATTCATGTTTGCACTTGACTGACACACATACAGAACTCTCCCTCGTCATCTCTCTCTCTCTCCCTCTATTCCTATTCCTTCACTCAAAGGCAGTCGCTCTCTCTCTCTCTCTCACTCCCTCTGTAGAGCTTTCACCCTCTCTCACTCCCTGCCCCTTTATGTCACTTTCTTTTCCTGTCTTCATGTCTCTCTCCCTTCCTCTCTCTCTCTTATCTCTTCTACCCACCCAGCCTTTCCATCACACTCCTCTTTTCTTCCTCACTGTTAAACTGCAGATTAGCCAAACGCCCCCTGGTGGCCACTGACCGTCATGCTGATTAAGATGCTAACTATTTTTCCATCACAGAGAAGTATGAAATATTGTATTGTTTTGTAAATAAAACAGTATATGCCTGTCCGCCGTGGGTCAGTTCTTTGCTCAGTGAAGCTGCGTCTGGCAGACTTCTGGACCCTCATGGTTTGTTTACTTTGGCACTGATGTGAGAATGGCCCCCAGGTGTTACCAGGTGTTATGTGAATGCAACCAAGTCCTCTTGGGAATTCAGTGAAGACAGAAGGAATGGAATGAATGGATCTGATCTCTCATCGGTAGATGGGCCATATGCTCGGAAGGCTCTTAAGCTGGCTCATTTATTTCCGGTCGAGGCAGGTGTGATTTTAATGTAACTTCTTGTTGACTTAATTAGTGTGTACACGGACCTGGTTGGGTGTTGCACCTAGTGAATCAGCATGTTCCGTTGTAGAATGATTTATGTGTGTGTTAAAATTTTTATTATTGGGCAAACAAGATATTCAGTGTCGGAGCGAAGCAGGGCCGGGGTGGGGCCACTTTTCAGCCCGGGAGTTTCAGGTCCAAGACCGGCCCACTTTTTTAGTGGTGGTGGAAATTGGAAACAGTTCCACTCTTACTATCCTGTAGTTTAGAAATAAAGCATTAAATGTACCGCAATTCCACTAAGAGGCATATTGAACTATTGTTTACATGTTTTTTCTTACATGTTTTTTCTGCATGGGTCAGCTATCATGTTGTTGTTTGGTGATTTACTCCTTTACTACACCCACTTCTGAGCAAACAAGGCATATAGGTTGATCATGTAGCCTACTGCCGTCATATACTGTTCTTTCTTACATTAAATAACTTTAATTCATATGGTTAACTCTATCCTTTCTACTTGTCTAGTTATAGCTAATTTCGGACTCATCATTTTCAGCGGGGGACTGGCTGATCTGCTGCTCAGAGGTTACTTTTGTTTTTAGGCCTAGGCTGCACACAGATCAAGCTTGAGATTTGTTATCCATATTTGCATAATATTTGCAAAGTATATGAATCGCCATATTGGATGATACAAAAAGGCTAATATTTTAATTCATTTAATATGTTGCTTGCGAATAGGTTGACAACGCTACAACGTCCAGTATTAGCCCATTAATTAGGCTACGCCGCTAATAATCATGGCTATGTCTCTTTACCAGTTGCCACTTATGTCTGTCCGGAAGCTGTATCTGGAAGCATTTCCCCCCAATACTTTTCATCTTTTTTACCTGCCCTTTTCAGTCCCTCGTGGCCTCTTTGTACCATCCATCCTCCCTGACGCTTATCACCACGGTAGGGCCGGCCCGGCTATGGTCTCTGAGAAAACTTTTTAGAAAAGACGGGCTATATGGACCCAACCAACTCTTCTTGGGAGGGGAGAACAACCCATGCAGAGGCTGCGGTGTTAGGCATAGAATGTGAACGTGTGTAAGCCAACTTTAAGAGAAGATAGATCAACGTGGCAAATGTCAATATTTTTCCCTAGACCGGCCCAAAAGTGAAGCGGCCCACCGGGAATCCTCCCGATTCTCCCGATTACCCACTCCGGGCCTGGAGTGAAGATGTAAGGAGCAGAATATAACAGAAGATGCCATACAACACAGTTAACGCTCCAAATAAATGAGCTGGCTGAGGAGCCTTCCGTGCATATGGTCCATTGAGTAACTTAAATAAAAGCATAGAAGAGAAACTAGATCAACTGAATGGTAAGCGTCTGTAAGCATCTGAAGAACATAGAAGAGAAACTAGATCAACTGAATGGTAAGTGTCTGAAGAACATAGAAGAGAAACTAGATCAACTGAATGGTATAGCGTCTGAAGCAAGGGCGGAGCCAGACATTGTAAACATTCGGGGCTTAGCCCATTTTTTTTTTAAAATAACTTTATCTTAAATAATGACTTCTAGTGAATTTTGTGTAAACTAATGGACACATTGAACACATTCAATAGATTCAAGGTATCTGACTGGCACTACACTGTGTAAAATTATAGTTTTGGGTCTTTCAAGATAGCCTGGTGTTACCATCCTACGTACTTCCGGCCAAAATTTGATTTCAGCCTCGCACGTAGTCTGGCCCAACCGACAGTATGCGGTTCGCGTACGACCGCGCCAATCAGCGAACAGTTGAGTGATGACGCGGAACTTGCCTGCCGAGTTGCTTGTAGTCCAGCGAAGCTTGTAGTTCAACAGCATAGCAACAATGGCGACGGAGGAAGAGACGCTAGAAGCTATCCACGAAGTTGTCTTAGTTAATTAAGCGTTTCTTATGGTTTGTATATTATAGTATTTGTTTATTTTCATTAGGCTATTGTTTGATATGACATTATTGTTTATTATTGCTATTCTCCTTCTTCCTCTTCCCTGATCTCATCTGTGTGACAAATATATAGAATATCTTATACTATATAATATTATGATATATTTTACAGTATGGCCAGTCATCATGATACAAGGGTATTTTAGAAGGAATGCATTATCATCTTGACATAGGCGTTTCTAAATTATATAAATTTTGTAATTTAGCAAGATTATTCATAGGTTTCATCAGGTCCCTTTACACAGGTGCATAAATTATGAATGCAGACTGCATGGTGCTTGATTAACAAACTTATGGAAAGGGCCCTTTCCTCTCAATATATCATTGTAATGTTTTTTTTTTTAGTTAATAATTAGTTAGGCAGCCAAAACAACATAACATGACTTTTATATGTATGTGGACTCTTGGATTATAAGATCTGTGGTGGTGGATAGGATATCAACAAGGTTTTAAGGTAGGCTAACAGTTAACATTCTTTTGTGCAACATATGACACTGAAAAGTTGACATGGGCAGATAACTGTTAATGGGTTTTTCTGACATTTCAAAACAGTGTAGCCTAATTTATTAGCTACAAGACGAGGATCACTTTGTTTTAGGAGCTGGAATTTCTTATTCTGCAGTAGGCTTAGCTAACCTATGAGAGTGCTGAATTTGCCTTTTCCGCCGACGAACGAGGACATTTAACGTTAACGTTAAGCATTAGTGCTAGGGAGCTAGCAAAGTAGCCTAACGTTAGCCTGCCTAACTGACTGAAAGCTCTTAACGTGAAATCACCAACCTGAAACAACACTATCCGTCAGTTCACTGGGCAATGCTGTTGCTTGAACGGAGCTGGGTGGTCTTTTGAAAAACTTTCTAATATCCATAACGTTTCAACAACATGTACACAAAGTGTTTTATCACAGACTATAAAAGTGACAGACTTCTGACAGAGGCTTTTTGGAACACCGAAGCCATGACGTAGCGTTGTCAAGGCAGCATTTTCACTGGATCTAAACAAATCAATCTAACCATTGAAATCACCATAGCGGATAGCCCAGAGACCTGGCATAGATCGTGTAGCAAGTCAAATTATTTTTCAATATTGGGCTTTGAAAATAAGGGATATATTTCCTCAGTAATAGAGCATTTTGTGACATTTATAGAGAAACCGAGGGGAAGTTATATTGGAAATAAGAATTGCCGGGAATTTAAAACACTAAAAAAAGATTCGGGGCTTTTGAAAAAAGATTCGGGGCTTAAGCCCCCTAAGCCACCCCCTAGCTCCGCCACTGGTCTGAAGAACACAGAAGAGAAACTAGATCAACTGAATGGTAAGTGTCTGAAGAACATAGAAAAAGTAGATCAACTGAATGGTAAGTGTCTGAAGAACATAGCATACTCAGAACATATAAGTATTGTATAAGTATACTGTACTCTTTGATCCCGTCTGGGAAATTTGGTCTTTTTGCATTTATCCCAATCCGTGAATTAGTGAAACACACACTAATCCCGGCGCAGTGAGCTGCCTGCCTCAACAGCGGCGCTCGGGGAGCAGTGAGGGGTTAGGTGCCTTGCTCAAGGGCACTTCAGCTGTGCCTACTGGTCGGGGTTCGAACCGGCAATCCTCTGGCTACAAGTCCGAGGTGCTAACCAGTAGGCCACGGCTGCCCCAAGAACATAGCATACTCAGCAATGTCAATTGCACTAATGATGTGACATCATGATGTATCTGCTTGTCTTGTTGCAAGTAGCAACTGTAGATTTCATTGATGATTAGACTGTCTTCGTTATTGGCCTGAAGTGGGAACGAGCAATATCGATTTAAAATTACCGTCATGACATTCCATGTGTTGAGCATTCACAACTATCTTCTTAGCCACAAGTCACAACAGTTGACAGTCTTGAGAACAATGCAAACACATAAAAGTAAAACTTAATCCTGAGCATCATCAGCGATTAGCTCTTCTTGCTCGCCTGTGGTTTGAGCTTGGTCTTTCTCCATGCTTGTTCTTGTTCTACGTTTCAGTACATTTGTAAATACGTCATCACCTACATCTTTAACATTGCAGGATGACATTTTATCATGGAGAGGAATTCTACCAGTACATCATGTCTGATCTGATATGGCACAGTTTGAAGATACAAGCAGGTTGTGTGACATAATCTAGTCTACCATCAACACAACTTAACTATGCTGTTTTTTCACTGAGAACAAGTCCCAGAGTGACCAGTGGAATGCTGAAGGGTTTAAGATCACACACTAACTGCATGGAAATATAGTGTTCTTGTCCTGCCCACAATAGCAGTTGCCTTGGTAACCCTTCACTGTCCTTCCCCAAATGCTGCCTCTGATTGGTTGAGAGCATGTCTGTCAGTTAAAATGTCTTGCGTGATCCCCCCCCCTGTTTGACCTAGCGTGGGAACCAAAAGGCAGACATTCCTCTGACGGAGAAACAACCTCAATGGGACCCCCAGAACACACAGAATACACCTTAATCCGTAATGTACAGTAATTCAGAATACACCTTAATCCGTAATGTACATTAATTCAGAATACACCTTAATCCGTAATGTACATTAATTCAGAATACACCTTAATCCGTAATGTACAGTAATTCAGAATACACCTTAATCCGTAATGTACAGTAATTCAGAAAACAGAACACACCTTAATCCGTAATGTACAGTAATTCAGAATACACCTTAATCCGTAATGTACATTAATTCAGAACACAGAATTGAAACTTTGTCTTATTGACTTTGTTTTGTTTTGTTACTGTTATTTTGTGGGGTAGGGATGGGGAATCTACAGAATTGCTCAGCATGTGCAAAACAGCTACACAATCATCTGTGATAGCCTACCTTTGGAAGACATTTATAACATACCGCTTCCTTTGGAAGACATTAATAATATGTACTGCTTCCTTATGTTATAGTAGTGTAAAGCAACAGACTTGAGTTTGAATGTTCAAAATCAATCCCCTATTCAACAAGGTCACATCCACACTGCAAAAACTGCTCATCTAATAAAATCTACCTAAGTGTTAGATATAAGCATAACCAAGATATAAGTGTAATCTTATATCAAGATCAAAACATCTTAGTTGGTATTGTTTTCAGTATAAAGAGACTTACCTAGTGCTTTCTCATAAAACCATTTGATTTCTTTTAAGAAGTCTCATCCTGAAAATAATTTATTGCACTTTATTGTGAAGCACTTTGGTGCGGCTAAGCCATCTGTAAATGCGCTATATAAATAAAATTTGTCTTGACAAGACTCCTTAAAATAAGTCAAAGTCTTCATAAATTAAGTCCAAATGATCTTTTGAGAGAACGTTAAGTCTCTTCTACTAAAAACAATACCAAATAGATATTGTGATCTTAATATAAGATTAAAGGGGTGGTTCAGGATTTTGGACATAAGACCTCATTTCCAAGTAAGCAAGTGTGATATTTATCAGTGGAGACCGTTTTCAACACGTTTCATCCAGTCCTTCTAATTGCAGAGTTCGCAGGTGCTAGGCTAGCGCAAGTCAACGGTATGTGCTAGCCTGCCACTAAAAACAGTCTTATCCACTCCACAGTACACCCGAGGCAAATCAATTATAACGCCAGACTATCGATGTAAATGTCTGTATTGATACTGTTATTTCTAACGTTATTCTATCCTTGCATTTCAACGATCGCATTACATTTTGAGGGACTTGTTTCTTACCACGACGGAATTATACTTGCTCCGGTTAGTAGTACTGCGCCGAAAAGTAAACAGTAAAGCACACTCCAATGGGGATACTTAGTAGTAGCCTTGGTAATATCAGTCCGCTGCTGAGATGCAAAATGACTACTACCAACTTCAGGGACCAAAGTATAACTATTGCAACGCGATGCGAGGGTAGTTGTATTTCTTACACTATTCTATCAACACAGACATTTACATCGATTGTCTGGAATTTGCCTCGGGTGTACTTTGGAGTGGGTAAGACTGTCTTTAGTGGCAGGCTAGCACATACCGTTGACTTGCGCTAGCCTAGCACCTGCGAACTCTGCAATTACAAGGACTGGATGAAACGTGTTGAAAACGGTCTCCACTGATAAATATCACACTTGCTTACTTGGAAATGAGGTCTTATGTCCAAAATCCTGAACCACCCCTTTAATAACACTAGATTTTATATTTTGTAGTGGAGATAAACTCAGTATGTCCAGTTCTAGCTACATTTCCTCCTCATCAACGTATCCTTGTGTGTTCACTTTACACATTCATTGGTCCTGAGATCCTCTCACTCTCCTGCTCCAAAGAAGACTTCCCAGGATTTGAAGTAATTCAAAACTAAACAATCTGTCTGAACAGCACTGCAGTTATGCTTTATATTCATAAATTGTGTGTTGCTTTCCTTTAGTATCTTAAAACCAAACCATGTATTACATTCAACGGTGTTAGTATAATTGATGGCACATACAGTAATCCCCATCATGAGGATGTGCAGGTGCAGCAGGGTTTGCAGGTGCTGCTTCTGCCGATCCATTACACTCATTTAAAGGTACCTTCAACGATTCTAACTCATAACATCATCCCTGGCTCCATGAACTGCAAACAAACAGTGGACCAAGCCTCTCCCCCAAACATCACAAAATTATTCCAGGGTTTTGACAGAGTACCATCACTACGGTTGAGTATGTGTTCTGACTGCCATACCAACAAGCCTTGCTCGGTGCCATTGTGGTCAAGCTGCAGGTTTGGTGCCCCAGAGACTTGGGTTCAAGACCAGGTGGGGTGACTGCTCTCTGCCTTTACTACAAGGGGATTGGTGAGTTCAGTATGTGTTTTGTTGGTGCTTGGTTCAAATATCAAGGAATGTGACTTCGTCTGTCTAGGTAGCACAATGCTACCATCTAGTGGTGGTAAGATGCTTTGCTTTATTTGTATTTCATTCAAGAAGCCATACAACCCTAGCCTGGTGTTACCATCCTACGTACTTCCGGCCAAAATTTGATTTCAGCCTCGCACGTAGTCTGGCCCAACTGACAGTATGCGGTTCGCGTACGACCGCACCAATCAGCGAACAGTTGAGTGATGACGCGGAACTTGCCTGCCGAGTTGCTTGTAGTCCAGCGAAGCTTGTAGTTCAACAGCATAGCAACAATGGCGACGGAGGAAGAGACGCTAGAAGCTATCCACGAAGTTGTCTCAACTCTCGAGGGCATTACGCAATTAAAGCAGGAACAAGAGGCTTGTCTTGTCAATTTTATAAATGGCAAGGACGTCTTATAACTCTCCTTCCAACTGGCTTTGGGAAAAGTTTGATTTATCAGATGGTGATAGCTAAACCTAAACGCACAAGTGTAGGCTACTACATGCATCACTACTTATCATGTTTTCAAATAAACGTTTGCTGCTCGTTATTCTCCCCCCTACTCTCAAATTACCTTAACAAAATCAATGCGGCATAGGCCTAGGCCTACTTAAGGAATGGAATGTTAGCTACCCTACCGAGCGGGGCTCAAGGCGAGGCGGTGTGTCTTGACGTGAGCTAGCCTGTTACCGAGCGGAGCTCAAGATAAGGCTGCTGTGATTGTGCTTGACTGGGACTAGCGGTTACTGAACTGGGCTCAAGGTAAACCGCTCCGTGTTTGTGTTTGACAGAGGCTAGCCTGTGGCCGAGCTGGGCTCCAGGCGAGGCTACCGTGCTTGTGGACAGTAACGTTAGCCAGTCACCGAGCGTGGCTCAAGGTAGGCTGCGTTGTTTTATGCCGAGGCAAGCTCCAGGTTAAATAACACGTAGGTCGTCAGTACAATCCAACTTATCCGAGAGTGTAGTCTGAACAGCCCGAAGTCACCGGGCTGCGTAGAACAACAATCGTCTGATAAGCGGCGAGAAGAGATAACAGGGAAAACTGGCGTGTGACAAGAGCTGATATAATCTCGGCGACGTGACGCTTTTGGTATACAACTCTCGGTCTGTGGCTGGCGCAAGTTAGAGATATATCCACTACGAAGAGACTGCCCTAGCGGTCAGGTAGCCTGCATACTAGCCAGCGGTCTGTTTACTACTGAGAGCAGAAGAGCCTGAAGCGGAAGTGGTAAGCGTAAAAGCCTGAACTCCGGCGCACAGCACACGTCATTACCAAACGTTGCTGATTGGTTAAGGGAACTCCAATGATTTTAAACCTCAAAATAAGCATCCGCCCATTACGGAGACAGATTAGGCTTGTTTGACTTCGGCTGAGTCTGACTTGGTCTGGCTTACTACGTAAACGTGATCTTCAGAGCCTAGCCGGGAGGAGCTACAACAGAGGGCAGCTCATCCCGGACAGAAAGGCTACAGTCTGCCTGACGTGACTCGCGGGAGATATCGCGGAATGTTGTTTGCAATAAACACAGCAGAACTTTCATTCTTACTCATTAAAATGAGCATGATGACTGACGGAATAAATTCTTATGATGTAGTTTAAATAAACCACTGTTGTCATACAGTTAACAGGCCTGCATTGTAGCACATAAATTCAATATCAAGTGTTTCCCCTATATGTGTGTCTATCTATTTAGCCAACAGCAGAAAATAACAGAATATCCAAACGTTTTCAGGCTAGCCTACCATTGTTGCAGAAATCACGTATAAGAAGGTATCCCTTCGATTTCTGTTTATTTTCGCATATTCCAACATAAGGAAGCAGCATGAGCCTCCAGTCATAATCGTCATGAGGACATTCCTCCCAAATGGCCCTATCACGTCTTTGAACTGACGTCATGAGGGCGTGTTTCAGCTCGTGGAAGGCAACTGCAAGATCTGTCTGCAGGCTAAGACTCCCGCGATATTTTAAGGCCATGTGACATGGTGTCACGGTGGTAAGTCCCTCCCCGGCTGACAGAAGTCGGACAGAATTTCTAACCAGTATGCATTGCGTCCATCCCAGCATGCATCACATCAAGTCAGATCTGCCGCAAGTCGAACTCCCCTATTATTATTACTTTGTTCCAGACTGTATGACGAAGAGAATTCGTAGTCACAGGCGGTAAGGGCCAGGCTAATACAACCCCTATGGTCACAGATCAAACATTCACACAGCAATTGAATATACAATCTCTGTTTTGCTTAGTAGATTTTTAATCATTTCTAGTATCATATCCATTTTGACTGCCAAAGTTGCATTAACATTAAGACATTTGGTGACATAATCCACAACCCACACTTCAGATCATTACATAGGATATACTTCCATGTATAGTAAAAAAAATCAAGATTTTTCATTCAATTCAAAATCAAAACAATAAATCACATTAAGAGGAAACCCAACATTTACCAGAGCAACAATAGCTGAGATAGGCTGATAGTGAGACTTGTGCATTATAGTGCAATGCACCTTTTACAAGGACCTTCCAAATGGTAGGTGGCAGTCCCAATGAAGACTCATTCTGAGCGATAAAGTGTCAATTGTTCTGTCTATATAATGCATATGATTATTCAAAAGGCAGGAAAATTAATCAATACAGACATATTAATGCTAGATGCATTTGATTATATGAAAATATACAAAATTGTCATAACCTGCTTGCTTTGAAGTCAAAAGACATAGAGCCCTACACAATCACAAAATTACTTATGATTATGGTTATTTATTAACTTCAGTAGAAAGACAGAATACTCTTGTCAGTTCCTTGTACAAGAGCAGTAGGTCCCATTTCATGCTAATCTATTCTTAATAGTGACATTGATTGCCACAGGGCCTCTCATAGTAAAGCCCAAGTAGAATGTGACATTTTCATTATAAGGCACAGAGGCTGCGTTCAGGGGAGTGATCATTAATTCAAGCTTTTGTGGGCCTTCCAGATAAACGCTTCCATTTTCTGTCCTGCCAGAAACCAGTCTCAACAGTTTGGCTGTTTCTTCCATCTTCCACCCCTCTCCATGGTACCATCTTATTCTCTTCTCTGAAACTGGCAGGGATTTTGTGGTTGCTAATACTTTGCTCTTGTGAACAATCTTCTCCAATCCTTTTCCATTTCCCAAGAAAAAATGTGTGTAAATTCTTCTTTTTCTTGCAGGAATGTCCTTCTTTTTGTCAAAGTAGCAGGTTGTAAGAACTTTGACTGCAGACAGCACAAACTCATATTTTTTCTCCTTGACTTCTTCACTGTCCTGGTCTTCGGGCCAGAACAGGAGTGTGAGTAAGAAGAGAGCATTTGGTTGACAATTCCATTTGTCCTTGGGAAACTTATGGCTGAGATCTTGAAGCTCTTTAAGAGAGGCCAATGCTTTAGACTGAGTTGAGAGACAACTAAGAGTTATGTTAGATGCTATATAGTTGGCAAGATCCATTTGATCCATCTTTCCACCCAGTAGTTTGTACAAATGAGCATATGAACATATGAGGCCCTCCAGAACTTTGACCTTATCTTTTCTTTTGGAATCAGTCAAAATTGAGAAGATGTTGGTCATGTTTCCACCACCAAGTTGGTATATTTTCATCCGTGTCATGGCAGGGGTTGGAATGTTTGATCCAGACTCAGAATGAGCGTCATGCACACTGAAATATCTCCCAAACTCTACTGACTTTGTTACCAACCACTTCTTAGGATGCTTTATTTGATCCTCAGTCTCCTCCTCATCGGCACTGGGGTCTGTCTGAAAATAGCTTAGGTCCTCTGATATCCACTCCAGAGATGCCTGAATGATGTTATGAAGGTCTTTAAGTTTGCTGTGAAAATCCTCCCATGGCTTCTTCACTTTCTCTGGAATGTGGTCAGTGAGTAAATATTTCACACATTCTGTTTTGTTAGAGAATACAAATGAAGTGGAAAATAGCTGCAATAAGCGACATCCCACTTCAGATGCTGCAAAAAATCCTGAATTGCTCATAGATTCAGCATCCTCAATGGCTGCCCTCTGACAGTCCTGAAAGCTATCCATGGCTTTGACAGCAGTTCTGACTGCATCTGCTATTCTTTCTGCTGTTTTATTCTCTTTCTTTAGTCCTGACACCTTTTTGTAGAACCATTTCCTGTACACTTGGCCTTTGGTGTTAAGAATAAATGGGTTGTTTGGCAATTTTTTGGCAGCCAGTTCAGCCCAACATTCTGCCTCTTCAAATTTCTCCTGACTGTAATTCAGTCTAGCCAGATTTTGAGCAAATAGAGGATCTTTGTCGAAACGCTTATAAGCCTCTGTGAGGAGATTAACTGCCATCTCTGGACTTTCTGTATCTCTCACATGCTCAATAAGGGGGGAGAAGAAACTGTCCTCCTCGTCTCCTTTGCTGATCCTGTCACGCCTCATGAACAAGTCTCGCAGAAACTTCACATAGTCTTCCCTCCCAAACCTGTGCCCAAACAAGACATCATCACCCAGAAGCTCCAGAGCCAATCCACTCTCCTGCTTCTGATGATGCAAGAGCTGCTGCAGTATTTCTTTTGCAACTAAGGGGTGAATGATTCTGATGGATTTAATGTATGTTCTTTCATCTCTCAGGTGTATAAAAACCAGTCTGCCAGGCTCAGTTAGTGCTTCCTCAAAAGCATGCTGGCGAAACTCTTCCTTGACATCACTCTGGAGTAAATGGAACTTTTCTAGATATACAGAGAGAGTAAGTCGAGCTTCACAATGGGACTGGGAGAGGAAAGAGTTCTGCACATAGGTGTTCAGCAGTGCCACATAATGGATGAGACGAGTGACAACATGGTCATGGTCAATATCCTGAAGCAAATGTTTCACAAACTGTTCTACATACTCAGTTCCAAATCCTTCGCTCATCAGAACAAATGTCAAGATGAATTCTGGCTTGTATTGTTTTTCAAGCATCTTCCTTTTACCAGCGAATTGTTTCTTTTCTTCATCTGATAACTTGTGGGTCACCTGTACATTGTGAAGTGGTGACTCCTTGCACTTTTTTGCTGGATTGTAGGATCGTCTACAGCTCAGGACAATGAAGCACAGTGTTCCTTGTGCAATTTTCTGTCTGGTAATAGCAACCTCCAACTCATTCTTTAAGTCACCCAAAAAATCATCATCACAGTCTTCTACCAGCAAAAGGACTGGCACACATTTTTGGATGCCATTTTCCTCATATGTCCGAAGCCGATATGCATGTTCAGACACTATGACAACAGAATATGATGGTTTCACAACTGCACATCTGAGCTTTTTCCGGTTGTTCCACAGGACTTGTCGGGCAACAGTGCTGCCCCCGCTGCCCGGGTGATGAAATATGTTGAAGCTGTTAATAAACAACTGGTCTGCACTGTTTTTAAGGCAGTCACTGAGGAGATTTGAGATCACCTGGTAAACATCCCTTTGAATGACCTCCCCAACATGCCTCTTCTCTGCCAGCCAGAAATTCATCCAGTTCACTTTTCCACCATGGTAGAAGTGCTGTTCAATGTTTTCTTTTTCAGCTTCGATGACATCTTCTCTGGTTTCATCACAGTGGTCCATGTAGAGAATCTCTAGTGAATACATCCTCTCCTCCTCTCGACTCTCAAGAAGACACTCTCCTTTTGCATAAGTGGGTAGATGCTTGGTGGTTCGAGAAGCTACAGACTGGATGCGCTGAAGTGTTTCATTAACATGGCTCATTTTCATCCCGACAACACTTGAATGGTTCACCATGCTTTCGTCGCAAAAACTCTGCGCAAAACTCTGCCACTTCTCAAAGTTATCCTCAGATTCTGATATGCAGATGATGTCTTCATGACCCCCCATGTCAGAGAAAAATTCACTGTAGGTGTGCAGGAGAGGTTTCTCGACTGGAGAAGTAAGAAGGAAGATCAATGTGAAGGTACCTTTGGGCAGGATCTGTTTGAAGATCAGTGATGCACATTCCTTGAGTTGAGTTTTTTTAGTTTTGAACCATGTCAGGTCATCACACTCCTCCTTTCCTCTGAAATCATTGCGACCATTGCAGAAGATCCAGCTGGTTTGTTCAAACAAATGCATTTTCTTTTGAAATTCCTCAGAGGTCAAACTACTTGATATTATGTAGTCGTGCATGAAGTGCAAGTTTGCAGCATGATGTTTCAGGTATTCATGACAGAGTCCACACACATTGGAGTCAGAATCAAAATCAAAGACACAGAAGATCCTCATATTCAGTAAAAAGTCAATGCTGCTCAAGTGTTCACTGCGGAATTTGTTTGTAACCAGGATAAACCATTTGCCCTTCTCAATATATGTCTTCCCACCTGTTATAAGCATTACGAGTTTCCTCCCCAGATCTGGGGAGACTTTTGGCATGGTGACACATTGACGGTTCTCTGCAGCTTCTCTTTGTGCATCCCGAGTAGAGACCCGCTGGCAAAACTCAATTGGGTCATCCACTGGCTTGGTTGTAGCACCCACCCTACAAAAGATAGCGTCCTTCTCATGTATGACCTTGTTGGTCTTCTCATTAAAGTTTGGCAGGCGAACAGTATAAACTATGTTCTTCACAATGCTTAGTTGGGGTACAATGTCAACTTCCACAACATACCTCTTCTCATCTGTATATATGTCAGTGACCTCAATGAACTCTGGCGGACGTATGCATCGCCTTACATCTTCAGCATGAGAACGAGAGTAAGATCTCTCTATGTGATCTAGAGCATCGACATAAATGTCTTTGTCTGGCACTAGTATGCCAATAATTTCACCATGGATGTAGCCTGTGTCCTCCCTACTATCCATAACTCCAAAATGGATTGTTCCATTAGATCTGATGTTCATGCAACCAGTACCAAATTTGAGGATTTCTCTGGCAAACTTTGCCTGTAATCTAGGGCGGTCTAATTTGGCAGCAATGGCAAATGACTTGTACTCATGACAGGGAGAAATAAGATCAGAAATGCCAGTTTCAGGCTGAAGGACATTGGACATGATATATGTGAAATGAATGCCCTCTTTCCCAAATGGTCTCCGTTTACAGTCCCTCTTTGTGAATGGCATGACCACGGTCTCCTTTGCAGGATTTGCTTTGCATTCTGCACTATCCTTACTGCCCAATGTCTCAATAGCAGCAGTGGGACATTTCTGTATTGTTTTGCTTACATTCTTCTGACTATCCAAGATCTTTTTGCTAACCACAAATGGGCCTTGTGTGTCCTCCTCAGGAGGTGTTTGGTCAGGTTGTGGTTCTTCTGCAGCTTTTTGGCCTCCTGTGTTTTTATTAGCAATGATGGGATATTGCTGTTTTGGTCTTTCTATGTCTTTCTGACTACCTAAGATATTTTTGCCAAGCATAGATGGGTTTTCTGTCTCTCCAATCTGTGGCTCCTCTGCATCCTCCTGACCGACTGAGATTTTTTTTGTTGTGAGTTGTTGGTGTTTTCCTTTAACCATTTCAGTTTTCTTAATTGACTGTATGAGCAGATCTCTGTTACGGAGGATCAAAAAAACTTGCCCAGATTTCATTCCCGTTTTGTTTACGAGATAGTCTTCAGTTATGTCACGGAGGACTGGTCCATCCACCTCCTCATCATAAAGTTTGCTAATGTACTTCTCTTTTACTCCTATGCCACATAGCCAGGAGCTCACTTGATCCTCTGTCCATTTCTCAATGGGCAACTTGATTATATCTAAAAAAAAGACAGAAAAAGAAAATTATAATACACATGAGAACACACTGTGAGCTACCTATCATTTGTACCAGTTAGTTTTTTTCTCATATTGAAAGGATACATTTTGATAGAAGGCAACAGTGTTTCACAGTGCATAAAAATGTGATCTCTAAAAACGGAAAATAAATCGTTTTAGCAGGGTTCTAAGCAGCTTTGTCAGCCTAAGAAGTTCATAAAGTCCCTTTTTAATGAATGTTTCACAAGCTTAAGAACAATAGGCATCATTCACCAATATCTTTCTAAGAATATTCTTAAATTTGTTCTATAAAAACTCTTAAGCAGATTCACAAAGGTGTTCTTAAACCTCAGAATTGTTTGCAGTTTTGTTATTATGCTGAATCCAATTTCTTCTTATGTTGACAGGGTGTGCCAGTTGTTCTTATTTAGCATACTGTAGGTAAATTCCCTGTCATTCCCCATTAAAGAGCATGATACCGCAAGGCTGTGTGCACACAATAGTCCAGTGGACAGAAAGGTGAACCCGGAAATGTTGAGTACACCAAAGTTTTATGATGGAAATAATTATATAGTATGGGTTCCCAGCATGCAGAAACTGCCGGATGCTAATTTGCATATGTTGGGCAATTTGTGTAATTGAGCTAATTAGCATAAATTAGCATAATCACCTATATTGATCATATTATAAAAGCTGCTTGGCCAAAATGGACCATGTTAGTATGTTTTTAAGGGTTACTGGAGATGCTGAGTCCATATCTGACATTTTCAAGATTCAAAATCACTATTTAAACTTGGTTTGGTCACGTTTTTACTCTCATTAAGCTGATTTTGTTGAGTTTTTGGGGGCGATTTAGACGGATTTTTGGAGGATAAAAATGTTCAGTGTTTAGGAATAATTTGGATCCTCAAGTTATTTCTGAATTCCACAATTATTTTGGAAATAGATATTCACTGGCCACAATTGAGTAACAGCTGCACAGCTGCACTTTCCAGATACATGTATACAGTTTTAACCCAGCTTTGCAGCTGATAACATCTAACAAATCAGGAGGAGCAACAGGACTTGAATCGAGGGTGGGCAAGTTCCTCTCCTTTCTTCATACCTGTCTTCTAACTCCCTCCAAACGTGGTTATATCCACAGCCGGTGGATCAGGACGGTCTGCTGCTTTCCAAAGCAGCACCTGTAGATGGGCACGTTTTCCATGGAGGAGCAAATTGCGTTCTGTAGGAGACAGTGTCTTCAGTGCTGGAGGAGCCGGGAGTGGGAGACCTCACCGCCAGTGATGAATTACTGCACGGGCCTACCGGGCCTGGCCCAGGGGCCCAAGGGGTCAGGAGGCCCTGAAGCCCAAGCCTTTGCATGAAATCATTGCCTCAATATCAACACATCAGGATGTAGGCTATGAATTTGATTGAATTTAGTATTGGCCATCCCCAAAATGCACCAGAATACAGGAAATCACATCAAACAAATTAAAAAATTTCTGAGGAAGGACCTCCAAACCCCCCTTCCACATATGCGACAATTAATGGGGGGCCCTTAATACATCTGGGCCCAGGGGCCCGAAAGTTCATAATCCGTCCATGCTCACCGCTAGGTGGAGGCCCAAGCAAAAGGATCCGAAGAGAGCCCTTGTAAGAGGTACTTAAAAGCTTACAGAGGCCTTCAGTAGAAGCCGCAGGAGGAGACCAGCCATCGCCTGGGCCTAGCTACGGGAGAAATGCTTGCCTGAAGAGGGTCTCGATGCAGTGGCCACGGCGGAGAAGGACTTCACGCGACTGGGAGAGCGGTCTGAGGAAGCGGCCTTGGAAAATAAGGTTGTGGCGCTGGCCTGGGCGCTGACTTCACCTAGAGAAGACCTTGAGCCCCTCGGACAGCTTTAGGCTGGAGTTGGCGGTGGCCCTGGCTGCGGAGCAGAGCAGAGGTGGAGCGGCAAGGAGGTGGTGCCTTGAGGACGGACGGTTGGCGGAGCCTGTTCGAGTCGGCCTGTTCGCCGGTGCTCTTTAGAAAAATAAGGGGGAAAAAAGTTTGTTATGTGAAATCCGATGGCACGAGCCAGAGAGAAGGTCTAGGCCAGGGGTCTCAAACTCAAATGAGCTGGGGGCCAATTCTGCCAACGTCATCTGATTGGAGGGCCGGCTATTTCTGAAAATGCAATGTTCTTTTTTTCAAATACCACACAAAACTGCAAACAGAAAGTGCAAGTGTTTTTATCTAGTTTTAGACACCTGTGCTAGCAACCTTAGCTTATAAATAAAATCATGATAAAATAAATATTAATACAAATTATAAAACAAATGAAAAGCATAAAAACAGGTATGTGTGTGTTTCACACCAAATAAAAATATTTTCCTCAAATAACTTTTTTAAACCTGGCAAACTATAGGCGTCAGGGTTAAGAAAGCAACACTATTGGATTTTTATATCAAAATGTCAAAAGGCCATGGCTTGAAAGTGGTCAGAGATAAAGTCCTACTGTAAATGTAAAAATCTTTGAGTAAAACAAAAGTTTATGAAGGGGGTAAATTTACCCATCTAATTTGCCACTGGATGGCAAGCACCTCAAATTATGCACCTTTTAATAAATACTGGATGAACATATTTGAGCAGGTTTACTTTACTTTTTTCATATTACCCACATAACAAATTAACAGGAAAACACCTAAGATGTATACCAACACCTAAGATGTATATGGTTTCTAAACCACAAGGCCTACAATAAAGTACTCTTGTTAAATGAGTTCCTATCGCGGGTAATCGGAGTACCCAGAAGTTCGCATCATATTGCGGGTGACTTTGTAGTTTAGAGCCCTATTTCTACTAGCCCTGCTGTCTGTACCACGTCCATTACGGACACTATCATCACGATTACCACTGCAACCTCCAAGCTATGTTGGGCAGAGGGTCGAAATAAGCATGGTATGCTTAGTGGACACTGTCGTATACACGCAGACGCACCTCCATTCAATAAACGATCGATCATAATCTCCAAAAGGATATTCTCCTTCAGATTTAGAATAGGTGAATAACATAGCCTATCTATCACACGTAAACGTATGTCAACATTTGGTGTAGGCCTATTTCTGCTGAATTTCTGCTTCAACTTATGCAACACTATGGCCTGCATCGCTTCCGCGTCATTACAAATGCACGTCTTAGTGTTTCTCGCGTGTAGGCTAATACAAGTATTTCCTGAAAACTTTGCGCAGCGATTCTGGGTTTGAATGAAGTTCTGGATGTCTAGCACATAGTGGAGCAGAGTACAAATGAGATTTGTCACCGTACTTGGAACTATCGTCTATTTTAATCAGTATCGTTGTTTGTCACAATTAAAAAGTCTCAAGGGCCGGATTACATTATTATTTTGACATACGTCGCGGGCCGGAATTGGGCCGGACGCGGGCCGGATTTGGCCCGCGGGCCGGGTGTTTGAGACCCCTGGTCTAGGCCTTGGCGCGATCGTGGCGGTGTGGAGTGGCCGGAACAGTGGAGGACAGCTCTGCGACAAGGCAGCAGAGGAGGGACGCCAACGTCGGTAGCTGTAGCTGTGTGCAGCGTGGTCCGGCTGCGATGGAACTGGAGTCTGCTGCCCCGACTGGCGAGACGACGGAGTGGAGCATCGGAGGTGCAGTGCCAGTTACGGTGCTCAGCGCCGGGGAGTCTGTGGCAGTGGAGGCTAGGCCCCGCCAGGTGTTGGGGGAACGTTGCAGTGGTACACACTGCGAAAGTGCGACCTGAGGGCGTTTTCTGAAGGGAGCTGGGGACGAGAGGCGACAGACCAGGTGACTGCTAGCACGCCCTGCATTGGGCCACTGGTGGTTGTGGTTCCCAGGGTGAGTAGGGCTCTTGTGGTGTGTGCACCCCACCTGCTGTGTGGCAGTGCCAGAGACTAATTGCTGGACTGAATGTGGGAACGCCCGCGCCGAGGACGGCAATGGCTTGTGGGGGAACTGTGCAACGCCAGCGTGCTGGACTGTGCTTGAGATTCCCACGATGTTTCGTGCTGGGGATTCTGGGAGAACTGAATGATCATCTCAATACCAATGTTTCCCAAAAGGCTTGTCCCAAGGAGAACAGTATTACCTTAAACACACATGAGGAAACTGAACAGTCCAATCAGTAGACTAGGATAAGCTAGCCAACTATGCTACTTTGTTTCCAGGCTTCAACCAGACAGCTGAATGTGGTAGAGTTGTAATATAAATAGTAGGCCTAAGCTATAGGCTAATCTGCATAAAGTGTGCTGTCATCAGTGTTTCCTCTAGGATTTTTTTAAGCAGTGGGGGCAGGCCTGTCCGAACTACCCCCCCCCCCCCCCCCACCGTCCCCCGTCCCACAGAACTGACAACTGACACTTCGCTGCAACACAAACAGTATTCACCTCTATTCACACACAATGAGGCATTATTTTCAGTTGTGATTGAGCTGTATATTTGGAGAATCTACAACAGGTCTGCACAATGAATTTTGAAAGGCAACTGCGACTATTGTGCGTCTGCCCCATTTCTGATACCGCGGGGGAAGAAAATTAAACCGTGGGGGGCCGCCACTACTAAATCAACATAGAGGAAACACTGCTGTCATAAATATCAGACATTCAGTATTCTCTCTTTTTATATCAAGATATAAAATAATACAGATATATTACATTGTAATCCTCTGGTATTCTAAGGTAGGCTATTAAAAAATGTCTAGCCCCCCCCCCCATCCAAAAAAAGAAAAATCGAGGTTCGTATCAGACCGTGGGTCAAAAATCGTGATACGAATCGAATTGTTAGGTTGGTGTATCGTTACAGCCCTACTGTATATCGCTACAGCCCTATCCTCCAAAAATCTGTCTAAATTGGACCAAAAAAACTCAGCAAAATCAGCTTAATGAGAGTAAAATGTGACCAAACCAAGTTTAACTAGATGTACCGCGTAGCGGTACAAAATATGACCGCCGCTCAGTCCTGCACATCCATTCCGCGAAAATAAATCATATTAATGAATTTGTCTCCATCTTCTACTCCATCCCCCACTCTTGAAACTTTTGTGTGTATGCTTGTTTGGAATGTGTGTTTGCACACATTCCGCACACAAAGTAGCCTACTGGCGCTGCAAAGGTGAATAGATTTGTTTCTGGGCCAAAAAATCTGTAACATTGTTATAAAACCTTTAACATGTCTAAACAATCACAAGTAGGGCAGTTCATCACAGTCCATCCATTGCAACTGGACTGATGAAAGGTACACCTGTAGGCTACATTGTATTTGGGGAAAGCAGAAGGTAGCAGCATAATGTATTTATTTATTTATTATTAAACAAAACAATCCCTGTCAGTTCCATGCAGTTTTCAACAGCTATCAAGAAGAGAGGTCATGTCATGGATTTTTGTGAATGTTTCTTCTTCTACATATGCATAAGTTTAGTCATCTAGTTCAAATGATATTCAGCTTTATTGTCAATGCACAAATTAAATACCAGTAGTCTAAAACAAAATGCCGTTTTACCCAGTGATGCAAATAACTGACCAAAAAAATGTCCAAAAGGGCCTTCATGAAATGCGTTGCGAGACTGTTCATACACATTTTAACGGGCAAAGTTGAAGAGCTACTGTCCGTTATTGTTTGTGCAAATAATATGCTGATTCATGTTCCCTTGCATTTTGCAACCATGAGGTCCATGGTTAAGCTCAATCTTTTGACGCAATCTTTTGATTTTCACCCAGCCTAGTCCATGGTAGGCGCCCGATAGAAATATTGTTTAATTTTGCGATTGAGATATCCACGCACTGACGTGTTCGCCCCCCGGTTTTAGAGCTATTCTAAATGCAAAAATGCATAGAGGGAGTTATGACAAAACCGTGACTGTTAACAAACTATAAGCTATATAAGGTAGGCCCTATGCTAGGCCTATTACACAACACAAATTGTCACTAGGCTATGCTGGCGACCATAATAAAATCTCCTTTGGAACCAATGGCTTACACCTTACAGTATCAAGCTGCCACCTCTTGGCGAAAAGTTAATAGTTTTGCATATCAGTAGTAATACATTTCACGTAGCTGTGAATCACGGAAAGGGCGAATGAAGTGGACACTTCTAAATGGAACCCAACCCACTGTACAGTAGCTCAAGGTCTGTGGCTAAAGCAGCCATAATGAAAGCGTTATCACTGTTTAGATACTTCACACACACGTGTTTTTTAATCGCATAGACTACAACTACCAAGCTGGAATCAAAGCACATCGACTCCCCTCTCACACCCTAAACACGCACTTCGAACAAACAAAAAGCGCCTCAGTCTCACGGAATAGCCATAGGCAAAACTGTATCTGACCGGTGTAACGTTGGTACTAAATCATCCATCGCAAAGAATGATTTTTGTAGCACGTGCAACAAATATGTGTAGGTACAGCCCTGCCCTGAATACATCTCAACGTGCGCTCTAAAACATCTGGTTTAAATGGAGATGTAGATCATCACGGGTGCGTTAATAAATCTACATTGCGGCGAGTTGACACAAATTATTCACTTTGACGAATTTATGTAGTTTCAGTTACTTTACTTTGAGCCATGCTCTTCCTTACTTGAATCACCTTTGAAAATAGAGGATTGAAGTAGCCTATATGGGTGTTTGGGAATGAACGTTGACTAAGATGCTTTTTGAGACCTTGAGCAGAAATGTCCCAGCCCGGTGTTTAGGGTGCATCATAGACAGGTTATCTTTCAGGTAGCCTATATATTTTCCATTAAAAAACCATCACGTAGCGAACGTGTTGTGGCTAGCTCACTTAGCTCCTGTTAGTAGCCTAGGTTATGGTCATAAGCAAATGAGATGACAGTCGAAAGATACAATTAGTGCTGTTATCGATTTGCTTGGTAGCCTATAAACGCACTTATGGTTTTCTACAAATACATCAATAATCAAATTGGCCTCCATCACTCAACCATGCTAACGGTAACATTATTTTACCTACGTTCTGCTATTGATAGGATTAACGTAGCCTACCTGCAGTAAAAAACAAGCATGTCCGATAAACATTCTCAGATTTATTTCGGCTTCAAGAGGAAATGGGAATTACATGTCATGCAGAAATCATCCTACCCTTAGACGTTCTCTGCGGTAAACTACTGTAGCCTACAGTCTTGTCCTTGTAGGAAGCGTAGTGTCTTTCCAACCCACTTTAGATTAACTTCCAACAAAATTACGTCTCACTGCAACGATGCGCCATCTAGTGGACAAACGACTACTTATCGCCAATACTGGAAATGCAGCCATGATGATAATGATGAATATTTATTTTGGCTTTCTTTTAATCCTACTGAATTTGTAATTATGTATCGGCCGTTCTAATACCGATAGTATGAGGGTGCCTGTGTGTGTGTGTGCATATGTATATGTGTGCACCACCATCTACAGGCCAATGAGTGTACAGTCACTAAATGTACACATAACTTAATTTTTTAGACCCCCCCATGGATGAAATTCTACGAAACTTGGCATACCCCCAGAGAATGTCAGGTTAATCATACACATAAAATTTGGTGCAGTTCTGAACGTCTTTACTGAAGAGAGGGGCGATTAAAGCAGAATGATATTGCATTTTCATTTTTTACCGGGGGGGTGCAAATCACAAATGAGTGATTATGGGCTAGGTTGATGTGGGCCGTTGAGACCAACATACCATAAAAATTTCTTCATCCTCGGTGCCACGGTTCAGGTAGTTATTTAGGAAAAACTGCATTTTTTGGGTTTCGGGGGGCCCAGCGCGGAGGGGGAGTGGCCCCCGGGGACCAAACGAAATTTTTCCGTAAAAGTCTAGTGGGGCTACATACCCACCAAATTTCATGTGCCCCGGTGTTTCGGTGCCCCGGGTATCGTTGACCAAAATTTCAGGAAGTAGATGACGGAAAAAAAAAAAAAAAAAAAAACTTTGACAATCCCTATAAAATTTCAGGAAGTAGATGACAAAAAAAAAAAAAAGTCAGGTATGGACTCAGCATCTCCAGTAACCCCTAAAAACATACTAACATTGTCCATTTTGGCCAAGCAGCTCTTATAATATGATCAATATAGGCTATTATGCTAATTTATGCTAATTAGGTCAATTACACAAATTGCCCAACATATGCAAATTAGCATCCGGCAGTTTCTGCATGCTGGGAACCCATACTATATATTTCCATCATAAAACTTTGGTGTACTCAACATTTCCGGGTCCACAATGGGGCTCTATGGGCTGTCCACCGGACTACAAATTGAGACTGAGGCAGCATGCTTTTATTTCTACCGTATATTATCAGTGATGGGAATAACGGCATTAAAAATAAATGGTGTTACTACTTTTTTCAGTAATGGGTAATCTAACTAATTACTATTTCCATCATCACAACGCCGTTACCGTTACTGAAAATAAAATTCACAGTGTTACTATAGCCTAATTAAGCACATTGAAGCTGTTCTCATTCAACCAAACTCCCTCAGCCACAAGAGCTGCAAAGTTGTTTTCTTTTCCTGAGACAACCACATAAGTGATGATGATGATGTAAAATGTCATGGTAAGCCAACCAGTTGGCGGATGTTCACTCAGACTTGCCAACCTGTACGCATTTTGCGTAACAACCACTGGCCTCTCGCTATATTTTCTTCAGCCAACGGTGGGTTACACGAAAGACTTGATGAGGTGAGCTTAACAAGTGTTCATTCGCAAATTTGCGTTCTCCCAGGTGTCGTGCGAAACTAAAAAATCTCAACTGAGTGTGATTGTGAATTCACCTAGGCCTAATAGTTTGATGTAGTCTTGGAAAGTTATTACTTGTTCATCAGTTGTTTCAGTTAGCGTTATATTCCCATGTGTCGCTGATGGTTAACATTTTCATAGCTAAAAGGCGCAGGGAGCGCAAACTTTTCCAAGGCCAAATGCAGCCATTAACAACGAGTCTGAAAGTGGACCTAGGCTAAATATTTTGAGCTTCTCATTGATGAGTTCAATTTTTTTTCTTTGGAGCATAGATCATTGTTGTTCTGGTTAATAATAGGCTTCCAGACAGAGATTGCGCACCTATCTCTTTAGTTGGGATAATGTAATCATTGCAGCCTTACAGATTGCAGAAAGGCACCGCCATCTGAAAGAAACTGAGAGCCTGTGCAATTGCAATTCTTTAAAAGCAATCAGTAATTTGCATTAGTCAGCAGGTAATAATTTAACATTGAATGTAGGCTATACATTGAATGTAGGCTATAAAAAAAGTGAGTTATTGTTGTGAGTTGAGGGATAGACTGCACTCTGACAGCAGATGTCCATTAGTCTCTATCTACTGCAGGTGAATTAGATATGTTGGCATGACATGAGGGATAGATGTATTTCTTTAGAAAATAAATAGCTAATAATAATGGATTGAAAAGAGGTAATAATAGACCAAACTGTAATACTGATTGAATAGAGACCACATAAAATGGACAACATATCCACATCATTCCCTATCAACAAAAGTGTTTTTCTTAGGTCGGGATTACTGGGCTCTAAAACAGATTTTTTTAACAGGCATTTACCGTAAAAAAAACATTTCTCCTGTATTTTTAATAATAAGAGAATATACCTGTAAAATACAGTAAAATTCAACTTTTCAAGAAGACTGCTGTAAAAGTACAGAAAAAGTCTGTAACGTTCCTAACCTTTTTCATTACACGGACCGAACAACAGTGGTCATATTCTTAATATATATATATATATACACACACACACACACACAGTTAACAACAAAATTATTCATACCCCCTGCAAATATTGATTTAAAGTTGATTTTCTCTTGACTGATATGTTTGTTCTGACTGAAAATGACTCTGCTACATGCCTAATGGTTGTAAGACAATGTGGTAGAAACATGGAATCAAAAAAATAATCGTTTTTATCTTTTTTGAATTTTTACATGGAAACATGGGTTAACAAGCGGTGGCCAACTGGCCATACATTTGTCTTAATATTTTACTGCCTTTGTAACATAGTGATGGCCAACCTTAGAAAAACATTGAGTAGCAAGATCGCTATGGTTTAACCTGGGGTCTCCCTTCCACTCAGCGGCCACGACCATCGCCTCTGCTTAGCTTAAAAATCAGGCCTACAATCACACGCCATAGGAGGAGTTCCATAGACATACTGACACGGGTAGAGGTTTAATGAGGCGATTTATCATTTTGTGCAATTTCATTCTTAATGTCTTAACAAGAGGGAATCTGCACTAATGGCCATGGAATTTCGCAGGTAGATTAGTGGTTCTCAACCTTTTCAAGCAAATGCTCATACACCCATAATTGCAACATTACCTGCAGTTTGTTTGAAACGTTACGTGAACATATAATAATCAATTGGACCTGAAATGTCTTTCCTCGTTGCCATTATTAGAGATCAGCCTTTCTTAAAAGCGTATTGCTGCGCAAACGATTTGTGATATAACATCAGGCGCACAATGCACTAGGCTACATTATATGAAATGCCTAGGCTAAACAACGTGAAGATATTTGTTTTAAAAGTAATTTTTTTTTTATTTGCTTGATGTTTGGTAGGCTTCGGCTATCCAAGAAAAACAAATCAAATGAACCAAAAGCTGGCCTTGTATTAGGCTAGGTGAACTTGGCTATTAAACGGGAGACTTTCTGTGGCCCATCTGTAAACAATTCTGGGTCTTAAATTGAAATAGTATGTTTGCCATTTCCGTGCTATTGGTCTGTATGCATTTCCATGTATGCATTGCACTATTATACCAAAAAATATTTTTTGACTGTGACGCGCAATTTTACGCACGGGGCGCACCTTGAAACAGTATTTACCCAAATTTAACCCTTCCCATAACGTGTAAGGTATATTGTGCTGGCTATGATTAGTTTCTTTTAACTTGTCGGCCAGCCTGCAACGGTCATGACCTATATTTCGAAGGAAAATTGACTGTGAACCACAAGTGTGAAATCATGTGTGTAAGCTTACATAAAATGGAGAGTGACGTCACCATTCGAAATAGCTGTACCCCCCGAAGCTCACGGTATAATTCGAACACTGCCTACCAAGCCTCTCCATGTCTCCACAATGATTGTAGACTGCACCTTTTTAGCAGCAATCTGAGTTTTGAGGCAGGAATGATTATTTGCCATCACTTTGGCCTTGTGCTCACTTTTTGATGGATTGAGCTCTGGACTATGGCTGGGCCACTCTGAAATGTTGATATTGTTCTTTGTTAACCATTTCTTTGCCTTGTTTGGCTGTATGTTTTGGATCATTGTGTGGTTTAATGGTCAAATGCCGCCTATTGGGCCAGGTCTCTCGGCAGGCTGCCTGATCATCTCCCTAATTAATTTATTTTTGTGCAATTTCTTCTTTTTTTTAAAGAGCCATTGTGTTGTGTGTTTACAAATAGAGGTTAAGAAAGATATTCTATTCTTTTTGAGGGCCTGCCCCCACTCCTAAAAAAAAATCTAGAGGAAACACTGTGTCTTTTCCTTTTGTTTCTTTTTTTGCGGACCGGTAAGGTCCAGCCCACGGCTCGGCGCTGGTCCATGGACCAGGGGTTGGGGACCCCTGGTTTAGATTGTTAAGTTAGTAGTTATCAGTTTAAAACGTAAGTTATGTCCATAATTATGGATCTATGAGACCAACCGATGACCATCACCACGGTCTACACATTGAATGATGCCATCCTTCTACTTATCCTCGAGACCATTATAACAACAAAGTCACGTGACTGACCTGGAGGCTGTCCCGCAGCAATATAATACATCCAGGGTGGAAATTACGGTATAATATTTTACACCTGCATAAATGATGAAAATGCAATAACCATTTATTTCACACAAACAAGCCAGTACTCATGTGCGTAAGAGTGCTCTTGAGTGTGCGTAGATTCTGTTCTTACCTAAGAACAAGAAAGTACTGTATGGGTGAATGACAGAATCTCCGTAAAACTGCTTAAGTGGGTTTTAAGAACAAATTTCTTCATAAGAACGGTTGGTGAATGAGGCCCATTGTGAAAACACTCGCAGATTTACATGTGATTTGTGTATTTCTCTAGGAAGAAAAACTTTCAAAATCTCAGATTTCACCTTCTTGAATTGCATATTGTTGGTGGGTTGACAAAACAAGGGCAGTTATTCTCAAAGCTTGGTCCACAGACCATTGGGGGTCCGTAAGCAGACTTGGTAAAAAATAATAACCAGCCGTGGATCTGCCCAAGGTTTCTTCCTTGGTAAGGGAGTTTTTCCTTGCCCCTGTTGCTCTTGGGTGCTCCTTGTTGGTACCCCCCCATCCCAATCCTCCCCTATACCTTTCTTATGCAGCCCTTGCCACTAATCTACTAAACCCCTCCTCTACTGCACTTTTTACCCCCCCCCCATAAATGCACAAATACGCTGACACCAGACATAATTTCACTGCATTTCTTACATCCAGTAACTATATGCATGTGACAATAAACTTCCTTGTATCCTTGAAGAAATAATCAAGAGAGTAATCGATTATGAAAATGTAGTGTAATTCTGACTGTAGTGTATGTAAAAAAACACTATACACCAAATAAAGACATATAAGGGACCGTTCGTTATTTATAAACGGGATCACCGGAGGGATTTTGAGTGCTTCGATCAAAAGTTACATGACCCTCCCCTGCCTGCAATATAATTTTCAACGACCCTCTAGCAGCATTTTCAAAAATGACATGACCCTCCCCGGCCTACTGTCAATGTATTCCGCCTACAGTCTTACGCGCTATGAAAACACATCAACATATGCTACCGTCCAAAAATCAACCTCTGCTTTCTGATCTTGTTTTTGTGAAACCGGTGAGGTTTTGCTAACGGTTACGCCTTGCATGTACACGACGCCGGCAGTTTAGGAGACTGAAACCGATAGGTTTTGAAACCAGCTTCCGAAGTGGGAACTTCTGAAACCGCCAGCTAGACCGTGCCGTGTAGACGTGTGAAGCCGGCAATCCTATGACGACATAGCCAGCCCCACCCCTAACCCAGCCAGGGCACTCGACCTGACATGTTGCTTGTCAAAACAAACCGAACCATTTATTTATCATATTAAAATGTTTTTCTTTCCCCTGTCATGATTTATATGCCTATCAGCCTTTAGTGGCTAAGTTAGAAGCACACGTTAGCTTAACCTAGTTAAACATTAGCTTACTGCATGTTAGTTTTTTCTCCAGTGGTGCTCAGACCTAATGCAATGCGTAGGCTAAGCATTTGAAATTTCACATAGCAGTCACATACCTTGAAAATTAACTTTATTAGTTTAACTTAATTAGTCTCCTTATTTCATGCAACTGCTTAACCAGAGCACTTATTAGACATTCTCTGGCTTAACAAACTGTTTCAACAATGTTTTCTTCTACGCGATTCAGCGAAACTATCGTGAAGCTTCTGCACAGCGGCGCCATCGACTGGTCTGGCATATGCACTACAGCACACTTAGCCGGTTACACCTCTGTGTGTACACGCAAGGTTTTTTCTTGCCGGAGTCGTTAAAGGTGTGAAAGCGGTAAGATAAAATCCACTCGGCGGTTTCGTGTAAACGGCCCCTAAATGCACACTTCCTGCAACTGCATTAGCCTACTTGAAAAGTTACTCCTCTAGTAAGTATTCACATGAAATAAAACAATAAAGCATTGAGACCATTCAACAAAGCACACTGGGTAATAACAAATTCAACGCATGAACTTGTTGCTATGGACTCGTCTCTAGGCTTCCTCAGTCATTGTAAAGCTGCCGAAGCTGAACATTATCCAAAACTCAATTTCTCAGACGAGCGTCAATTTGGGAGCTTGCTACACTCCTTCCTTCTCAAATGACTTGAAAAGGCCGTTTGCACAATTTCACAAATAATCACAGTGACCGAAAAATACCTAACATGCCAACTTTTTCCGGGTTTATCATTTTAACGTTTCCCTGCTGTCTTGCCGTTTTAATATTTCCCCGTAGGCTAGAATATCCCATATTACTGTAATACTCTTATAACATTAGTCCTGCATTCTGGCCTGTCTCTGTCAGATAGCAAAATCTTCCGGGCCTTTTCTGGATTCTTCTGGCATTTGTTTGGTTTGTGTACGATGTCGGCAAATGGATGGCAACCCTGAAGAGTTCCGGAATAGGTGGTGGCGGCAGCTGGAGGTGGTGGAGGGAGGGGCATTATTTTATGGCTCTCTTCTGGCAAATAGGAAACATGCCAGATTCAACGTATTTTTCAGTTGCTGTTGTGGGAGTGATTGTGAAATGTCTTAGACAAGTATTTCCTCTCCAGTTTTATCCTATGGTTTTATCAGAAAATATAGTCTCTAATGGACAAGATTGTCTTTGTCATAACTTTACGAAATTACACGAAAGTTACACAATTTCATTTAATAATACCGGTAAATACATTTTACTGAAATCGTATTTTAAATGTATGTAAAGGTAGACTCGGACAATAATTAACTTGACATAATAAATATAATAATAAATGTAATAAACACTGATACGTGATATTTAAGTATGGAAAAAAACGAACTTATTAAACAATTTGTGATTTACCCTTTGACCTTACTGCCGCCATTTTAAAACAAAGTCGGACTATTCTTCTCACCCATGTTCTCACCCTCAGTACCTGTCACCGATCGCTGAGGTAAAGTGTGTTGCTTAAGCTTAACCATGCTTTATTTTTAGTAATTCCATTAACTATCGTGCAAATAGCCAGTTACCTAATTATATTTTCTGTTGTATATTGTAGGTGGTAAGTTCCGTGTAAACTGGCATTATATGATATGAGAAGCATTAAACTCCCTTTTTTGAATAGTTGTACCTGACCGTAGCACTTACTTTAGCTAGCTGCTAGGTTTAGCATGTTCACCAAAACCAAATGTTCCTGTACATTTCCTGACAGAGATTTCACCTGTGACTACCAAGAGCCAACTAAAAGTAAGGTAAGCTGTATTCTGTATGGTTTTAACTCTCGTTCTATGTTGCATTTTTTTGTTTGTTTTTGCGTAACGTTAGGCTGTGTAAACGTCTTTGCTAAGTAACTTTAGATTTTTTTTCGTATCCTAACTTGCCCTCATGAGCACCAGGCAGACGGTCATATCAGTTTTAGATGACTAAAATTTGATGAGAAAATTGCATATGATGTATGGATAGGCAGTTTATTGGTATTAAAATAGCATATGCACATTTTTAGAGTATTCAATGGTTGTTTGAAGAAATCCGTATAAAAGCCACTACTTCGTGTCTATTAACACCGCATGGCGTGGTCAAGATGGCACCTAAAGAATGCAAGAGGCAGACATTTTCCCGCTGCATTCGAGAAGCCCCTAGCTGCAGCTCCGCCTCACATTGAGCCCAGCCCCGATCTGCAAGCTGCAGCCAGGGGTACTTGCTGCATTCTGCCTACTAGTGTACATGAGGGATGCGCCAGTCTAATTTTAAATTTGAGTTTCACATGTTTTCTATTTAGTTTTGGGCTTTTTAAAAATTACTGCCTTCGTGAGATCAGGTGAAGTTCGCGTTGTTTGATAATTGATGTAGCCTTCTAGCACAGTCAAAGCAATGTGAGCCTGCAGCCCTTGCATGTGACGTCACGTTTTGTTCGCGCCACAGCAAAATAACCTAGTGGACGGCAAGAACACGAATCAAATCAATGGGTTGTAATGGGACATATCGCACAGCTAGGAGATTATAGTGAGATTTAACCGTAGTAATGCCCTTCCACGACTGTTGGCTTATTGTTTGGAATACAACGACATCCCATGTTCTTGCATAGATATATTTTGGTTTGTTTTCTTTGTGTTTCGGGAGTGAGGTGAGAAGGTGGTTTAGAGTGATATGAATTAAATATAAATATGTGCAGTGTATTAGCAGTTATCTCATACAATAAGTAGAATAATGTATGTAGATGTAGCAGTAACATTATAATAGTATAAATAATAATATAGATATATGCAGTGTATTAACAGAATATAATAAAACAGATGTACATAACATACAGCTATGTACAGTGTGGAAACAGTGTCATTGTAGTGCAGAAACAACATTATAAGAGTAGTAAGAATAAGTCTATGTGCAGGATGAATAGTATAAAGATCAGTAGAATAACTATGTATGTAATTACAGCTTTAATGTCACGCAAAAAGTACAACCAAAGCTGAGCTTGATCAACTAGAACGTCTAAAGAACCAGAACTTGAGTGTAGTTTTTTGCTGGGTCCCAGGCCATGTTGGTCTGAGGGGAAATGAGAAAGCGGACAGTGCCTCTAAGCAAACCCTCAATAAAGAAGTCACAGAATGTCAAATCCCTGCCCCAGACCTTAAACCTATACTGAACTCTTACATCTCAGATAAGTGGAAATCTGAATGGGATTAATGTACCAACAACAAGCAAGGAATGTGAATTTTGGCACATTTTCATGATCCACTGGGTCGTTATGGGCCACACAAAATACGGTGTTGCTAAAATTACTCCTATTGTGGCTATTAGAGACATGCGTTCATGAGTATCCAGCTACATTCAATGAGTTAAGTAAAATACATTCACACACACAAAAAAACCATCACTAATGTTGTGGACATTCCTTTATTCTGAGATACATCAATAGGCTCTCAAAACAATCCCAAACAGACATAAGGTCTTTATAGAGCAAATCTATATAGATTATTTGTCAAATAAACCAGTAAAACAGAATTAGGGGATGGATTATATAACATTCACACTCATAGCTCATATTTTTTAAAATAAATCAGTGAAAAAGTATCCTGACAAACAAGCAGCATTTTAATGCCTTAGTCATATTTCATAATTTTCAAATTTCAAATTTTTCTCTAGGTTACCTGATAGCCCAGTTTTGAGAGGTGCAAGATGCGTGACATTATTTATTTTTGCAGCCAATCACTGCTGTTGTTTTATTTTATTGATCTTATATTGATCTTTATCTTATCATAAAAACTGGGTCTAATTCCAGACTCTTTTCTTCAGTGGTTCCATGTTGGTGGAATGAACTGCCCAGTGGTCTCCGTTCCTGTGGTAGTTTTGGGTCGTTTAAGAGGGGTCTAAAGACATTCCTATTCAACATATACTTAGTTGTTTAAGCGCTTATGTGTTATGGTTTATATAATGTTGTTTTATTTTAATTGGGCTGTTAATTAATTTGACATTATTGTTTATTCTTGATATTCTCCTTAATGTAGTCTTAGCATGTTATTGTTTTTATATTATTGATTGAATTGACATTATTGTTTTATTATTGCCTTTCCCCTTTTTTACATTGCTTTTTTATTAGGCTATTGATTGAATTGATATTATTGTGTACTACAACTATTCTCCTTACTATATTTGACCTAGATTTTAATCTGTTCCCTGTTCATTTTTAAATATTATTATGTTGTTTTGTATTTATATGTCGCTTTGGACAAAGGCGTCTGCTAAATCCATAACCATAACCATAACCATTTCAACCACAATTGCATGGTTATCTCGTCAGTGTAAGAAGCACAGCAGCGGTTACTATGGCAACCATAGACTGAACAGGACGGCAGACTACAAGCATTTAGGCAAAGTCTATGGCAAGATCTGAATGTAAACAGATAATACCGTTCAAGGTTTTTTTAAATTTCCTATTTCTTTCAATTCTTTAACTTTAGACATGTAAGAAGTAAGTTTATTCGCTGGGCAACGTACAAACTGACGAGTTACATTAGCCCTAGCACTATGAGCTACGATAAACGTTAGCTAGAATAGCTAGCTTCTAAGCAAAGATCCTTGATGCTCCGCTTTAAACCTTCTCTGTTCTAAGTGTGGCAGCTAAGTTATTATTTCATGTTCTGATATGACATCCTTAACGTTGTGACTATGTTACAACTGATAAAAGCAAGACAAATAAAGTAACCAAATCGCTTTGCAATATTTTAGTCCAGAAATACTTATGGGTGTTCATTTACTATAATGTTAATTACAGTAGCCTAAGGTTACGACCTAACGTTATCTCCCCCTGCTGTTACCACCAGTTTTAATAACTTTACATTTGCGATCATTACCCATTTCATCTAACACCACTGGCATCTTTCTTTGACTGTCAGACCCCAAACAGCAATACATTGAACTACAAATATGATAGTAATGGTGTTCAGTTCATCATAATCATTATGACAATGTAATTTGCCGTCCGTCTCCTATCTTTTTGCTGTCCAGCATGGAGCCGTCACGTGACTTAAGTCACGTGTCTGCAAGGGGTGAATACTTTTAGGCTATATTAATATGACTGTATTTAGCCTCACCAACAAAAAATGTCTTTTTCCATGTTCTTCATTTCATGGTTGCTATCTTATTCCACAATTGAGCCTGACAGATTTTTACAATCTATGAAATTATCAATAAGCTGCAGGCTTCAACATGAAATATGTTTCATTACCTTCTCTAAGTATTTTTGAACGGAGCTGTTTTATTTGGTTAGTGTAACATTGTATGCCTCGAACAGCGTATGTTTATTGACATTTGAAAGATTTGATTTCAAATTTCAATACAAATAAATCAAATGAGCAGTGGAGTTGTTTTTTATGTGACTATTTAAGGTTTACCCTACAGTACAGCCTAGACTGCTTGGGACATACACTGTTCAAGACATACAAAGACCTTTCTCTTCTCTTTTTTCTCTAAATAAATCAGTAGCGTTAACAAATGTCTGATGTGTTTGGTTTCCCCTAGTTCACAATGGAGCGGTCCCAGTGGAGTAACATGCGCAAGAGAGCCATAAAAAGGACAAACGACAGAATTTTAGAGGTACAAAGAAGTCTTTGCACAGGTGTTGTAGAGCACAGTGGGATGGTTAGTAGTGACTTTGGTGAAGTTGTGGACACTGAGATGGTGAGTGATGAGATGGTGAGCGAGGATGAGGTCTCTGAAAATTATGAGTTCTCCGAAGATGATGAGGAGGATGATGAGGTTTCTCCTTCATTAGATTTGTCCACTGCTCTGTCTGACTGGGCTGTTGAGTATGGTGTGTCATTAGTGGCATTGTCTGCTCTTCTGTGCATCCTTAGAGTGCATCACCCCTTTCTTCCAAAGGATGGGAGAACCCTTTTAAAAACGGCAACCAAGTACACTCTAGAAAGGTTGGCTGGTGGGGTGTTTTTCTATTTTGGTATTTTGAACATGTTTCGCAAAACCTTTGAGCATTTGTCGTCCAAATTTCCAGATAGAAACGTCTTTATGTTGCAGCTTAATTTCGATGGATTGCCGCTGTTTAAGAGTTCGTTGACTCAGTTCTGGCCAGTGTTAGGCATGTTGCGTCACAAAGACTATGTTTCCAGCAGGCCACTGTTAATTGCTTTGTTCTGTGGTGAGACTAAACCCACTTCATTGCAGGAGTATCTTGGAGCCCTTGTTCAAGAATTGACAATGCTGAAAGAGGGATTTGTCATAGGCTCAAAAACCATGTTCCTGAAGGTAAGTTCGGTCATTTGTGATGCTCCTGCTAGAGCCTTTATCAAACAGGTGAAAGGCCATTCAGGTTATGCAGGATGTGATAAGTGTTTACAGCCAGGTGTTTATGCTCGTCACCGCATGACATTCCCAGAGGTAAGTCCTGCTGATAGGACTGATGAGTCATTTGCGAGGGGCACAGATGAGGAACATCACATAGCAGTTTCCCCTCTACTTGAAGCAGGTATCGGTATGGTCAGTCAGTTTCCTCACGATTATATGCATTTGGTTTGTTTGGGAGTAATGAGGAGGCTCTTAGATTTGTGGTTTGGCAGTTCTGGTCCTCTTCGGTGTCGTCGTTCAGGTCGTGACATGCAGGAGATCTCTGAAAAGCTGGTAAGTTTGAAAGCATTCGTCCCAGTTGAATTTGCTAGGAAGCCAAGGAGTCTGGCAGAAAGACTAAGGTGGAAGGCAACTGAACTCAGGCAGTTCCTTCTGTACACCGGTCCTCTTGTTCTTAGGGGTGTGTTACCTGAGGAAATGTATAACAACTTCATGCTGCTGTCTGTTGCCATCTCGATTTTAGCCAATCCCTGCCTTTGTTCAGCTCTGAATGGTTTTGCGAAAAGGTTACTTGTGTCATTTGTGGAGCACTTTAGTAAATTGTATGGTCCTGAGTTTGTTGTCTACAATATACATGGGTTGATTCATCTTAGTGATGATGTAAAGATTCATGGTCATTTAGATGTGATCTCTGGGTTTCCATTCGAAAATTACCTGTGTACATTAAAAAAAATGATCAGGAAACCACACAGCCCTCTTACTCAGGTGATCCGTAGAGTGTCTGAAGTTCACAACCAAAAACCTAGCGTTGAGGTTAAGTGGCCAAAAATGCAAGTAAATATAGAGCATAGAAATGGGCCTGTACCAGACTTGTTTGAAGGGGATGTTCTACAATTCAGAGAACTGGTAGTGAATGATGTGCGCGTCAGAATTACAGAAGGAGACAACTGTGTTAGAATCAATCAGATTGTTGCTTTGGTGGAAAATATAATTGTCTATAAAGACCAGGAGTACATCATCTACCGTGAATTTGCAAAGATGGAGACATTCTTTCATTACCCAGTTGATTCTCATGAAGTAGGAGTTTTTGTAGTGTCAAATTTGTCTTCAGATTTAAAATGTACAAGGCTGAATGACGTATTAAAATATTTCAGGATGCCATTTGGGGAACAGGGCAGTTTCGTTGTCTTTCCCCTTTTACATCTAAAATAACTTCAATCCCCCCCCCCCCAACCCTCAGTGTATTACATAGTGAGCTTCGTTAAGACGAATGAAGTGGAGGTGGTGCCAGGTGTGTGGGTGGAAGCAGAGACTTGTAAATGGCCTAACTACAAACTCGATGCCATGTTGAAGGCCATCAAGAACTGTGAGATGCCTAAGGAGACCTGGACAAGTTATGACATCAGGGTTCTTTACAAAGCAAGTGAGTGTTCACTCTAATCCATTGTTCATGGGAACTAAATCAAGCCACCTTTTTTATGTATTTCTTAAAATTTAAATGTAACAGTAACACTTTATTTGAAGGTGTCTACATAAGAGTGAGCCCTATTAGCATGACGCACAACATTAATGACACTTTTATGTTTATGACTGGTGCCATTAAGTGTATTATTTGTTTTTTTGTAATGTAAAGTTGACACTGGGATGCAGACATTACAAGAACCGAATGATTTAATATATAACAATCATGATCTAATCTCACAACACTAAAACCGGTTTGGGTAAAGCTTTGTTTTTCACTTGGTTTCCATTCTTGACAGATAGCTTTAGTGAGGCAAGGTTGAAACTTCGCCGGGCAGAAGATGACACAGACCTCCAGTCAGAAGCAGAGGAGGGGAGGCCAGAAAAAAGAAAAACCAGGTATGTCACACATCTGCTGAATCCAGGATAATGATTGTTGCCCTCAGATTTTGCTCAGTTTGTCTACATCAGGTGTGTCAAACTCTTATTGGGCAGTGGGCTGGATTTGTTGGAATGAGACCTTGTAGGGGCCGTCATTATCATTTTTCTGCATGGGTATCAGATTGTTGTTTGATATACTCTTCTACTATACTCACTTACAAGCAAGTACAAATCATGTACTGCTATCATATACTGCTCTTTTTCTCTTGAAATACCCTACTTCCATGTCAGTTTTCTCAGCCTCTTCCTTCCTTAAGATGGTTATAGTGCTTTTTAATAATGCAATTTATCAAATCATAGAAATATTGCTTATTACACATTGTTGAAGACAATTGGATGGGATTATTCTTTTTTTCTAATTTTCCCTTCCTACGCAAGAACCTGCTGGCGGGCCCGATCTGGCCCCTGGGCCTTATGTTTGACACACCTGGTCTTCATTATGTTTGTCTCTAAACTAAGGCATGTAAAAAGATTTAAGCATTTAAGTTGCCAAATTTCTGTAAGAAGTAGCACTTGAAGTAGCAACTGAGGTTTTACTTTAACTTCAGTTTTATAGAGTTTCATTTATAGATGGGTCTCTTCATAGTAGGCAGTGTAAACTTACATGGCTGCAGGGTTCTAAATATTTTGTTATATTTCTCTGAAAGACCAAACCAGCGCTTCCTCTCGAGTCAGGAGGAGTCTAACGAGGAGCCTGTGAAGCGCAAGCCAGTCCTCCCTAAGGCGCCTTCCATTCCACCTCTGCCGTCAGTGTTGCGTGAGGCCATTTCCTCATCAGAAATATCTCCGCCTAGTCAACTTGCCTCTCTGCAGCCGTTTCACGCCCTTGGACCTCCTGAGCCATCATACAATCATGCCTCTCAATCGTCTCGCCAGCATGGAACTCCTGAGCCATCCTACCATCTTGCTCCTCAATCGTCTTGCCACCTTGGAACTCCTGAGCCATCCTACCATCTTGCCCCTCAATCGTCTCGCCACCATGGAACTCCTGAGCCATCCGACCATCTTGCCTCTCAATCGTCTCGCCACCATGGAACTCCTGAGCCATCCTACCATCTTGCCCCTCAATCGTCTCGCCAGCATGGAACTCCTGAACCATCCTACCATCTTGCCTCTCAATCGTCTCGCCACCATGGAACTCCTGAGCCATCCTACCATCTTGCCTCTCTGCAGCCATCTCGCGCCTTTGGAACTCCTGAGCCATCCTACCATCTTGCCCCTCAATCGTCTCGCCACCATGGAACTCCTGAGCCATTCCATCTTGCCTCTCATGCTGCTTCTGAGATGGACCTGCCCTCTGGTGAGACCTTATGCTCTATTCCCATTTACATTACAATTCTATGTTATAGCTAGCAAGGACTGAACAGTTTTTAAAATGTTCTAGTTGCAGCATTACTCCGAGAGATCATTGCCAAGCAGGAGGTGATGTGTGATATGCAGAGAAATCTGCTGCGGATTGTTCAGGATCTCTCTTCTACACCTACACCACATGGACACCACATGGACAGAAGTTTCCTGCCCTTGAGGGATGCTGAGGCTCTTTTGGCGCTGGACCGCGACATTAAGACCAAGCCAGAGAAGAGAAAGGACTTGGTAATAATTACTTTTATCATTAGTATTTGGACCAGATCTTTTCTGTACTGTTTTTGTCTTAGCATTTTTGTGTGAATACATGCAGGGTTCACACTGGATTTTCATCTTAAATGTCTGTTAGATCAAGATTTTCTACATTAAGAAAATATAAATTGACCCACTATTAACTATTTGGCTTCTAGAGGGTTAAAAGAACAAACCACCCATGTTGTGAATGAACTGCCCCGGCTCCGCAATGAACATTCATATTTTCAAAACTTTTATTTTTTATTTTTCCAGGTGCTGATACTAGGCCTTGCCGGGGGCGTGACTCTCAAGGACACTGTATGGAGGGTCATGAAGATGCTTATTCAGAATGACTTGGCCTGCAAAATGAATTGGACAGGCCTCCATGGCAAAACGTCATTCCAGGGCCTAGAAGTCAGGAATGTTGTTACAGGTAGATTAGACGTACATTACATTACAGGTACATTAGACGTACCAGGAAACATTTTTAGGTTAATTTGCCAACTTTGTAGTCTTTGTTTGTATGTCAACAAAGGGCATAAACGCAGATAAATTTTGTTTGTTTTTCAAAATAACCATGTACGTGTGAAAGGGGTGTTAGTCATCATTTGTTAGTTATCATTTGTGGTCAGACTACACATTATGATATAGTCTGGCTTGTCAGGCTATGTATACATCTCTTTTGTAAGGTCTGTGCCTGTTTAACGCCACAGTGGTAAAGAAACCAGTGTTTCCCATACACTGACTTATTTGTGGCGGCCCACCACAATATCAACATTGACCACCACACAATGATTTTCCAGGTTGTACTAAATTGTGTTTAAATCTGGTTAGCATCATAACCACGCTACGCTTATTTGTTAAAAACTGTTGAATTCAAGTCAATTCTGCAAACCTACCACCACAAATAGAACTCAGTTCTGTGAGAAACACTGGAAACTGTAATAATATTAATAATAATAAATATAATAATGTATAATTATGCTGTCCCTTTCCCTTAAGTCTGTCACACAAAGTCAACAGAAGAATGGGACTTAACTTAAAGGCCTACATGAAATTTAAGTTTAAATGGCATTGATTGTCTTTAAAAAGTCTTATATTTCAACTCTGAAACCTGCCCTGATATCTTTAATTATTTATGTTTCTAGAAGCCATTCGGAGAAATCCTGGATGCAGAGAATCCACGGACCAGGAGGTGGAGCAATGGTTGAGGCGTTGGTTTTATTTGTCTGGCGATCGAGAGGGGGGTAGAAGGAGGAGAAGCCTAGTCCTCCATAGTCAGCCACCCTCCAACACATAGTCAGCCACCCTCCACAACACATAGTCAGGCACCCACCAACACAGTCAGCCACACACCACACACCAACACATAAAGTCAGCCACACACCAACACAGTCAGGCACCCACCAACACATAGTCAGCCACACGCCAACACATAAAGTTGTGCACACGCCAACACATCAAGTCAGGCACACACCAACACATAGTCAGGCACCCACCAACACAAAGTCAGCCACACACCAGCACATAGTCAGGCAGACACAAACACATCAAGTCAGCCACACACCAACACAAAGTCAGCCACACACCACACAAACACATAAAGTCAGCCACACACCACACACCAACACATAGTCAGGCACACACCAACACATAGAGTCAGCCACACACCAACACATAAAGTCAGCCACCCACCAACACATACAGTCAGCCACCCACCAACACAGTCAGCCACACACCAACACAGTCAGGCACACACCAACACAGTCAGGCACACACCAACACAGTCAGCCACCCACCAACACATAAAGTCAGCCACACACCAGACACCAACACATAAAGTCAGCCACACACCAACACACAAAGTCAGTGTCCTCCATAGTCAGCCACCCTCCAACACATAGTCAGGCACCCACTAACACATAGTCAGCCACACACCAACACATAAAGTTAGGCACACGCCAACACATCAAGTCAGACACACACCACACACCAACACATAGTCAGCCACACACCAACACATAGTCAGGCACACACCAACACATAAAGTCAGCCACACACCACACCAACACATAAAGTCAGCCGCACACCAACACATAGTCAGGCACCCACCAAGACATAGTCAGCCACACACCAACACATAAAGTTGGGCACACGCCAACACATCAAGTCAGGCACACACCACCCACCAACACATAAAGTCAGCCACCCACCAACACATAAAGTCAGCCACACACCAACACATAGTCAGGCACACACCAACACATAAAGTCAGCCACCCACCAACACATAGTCAGCCACACACCAACACAAAGTCAGCCACACACCACCCACCAACACATAAAGTCAGCCACCCACCAACACATAAAGTCAGCCACACACCAACACATAAAGTCAGCCACACACCACATACCAACACATAAAGTCAGCCACACACCACACCAACACATAGTCAGGCACACACCAACACATAAAGTCAGACACACACCACACACCAACACATAAAGTCAGCCACACACCAACACATAAAGTCAGCCACACACCAACACATAGTCAGGCACACACTAACACATAGTCAGCCACCACACCAACACATAGTCAGGCACACACCAACACAAAGTCAGCCACACACCACATACCAACACAAAGTCAGCCACACACCACATACCAACACATAAAGTCAGCCACACACCACACCAACACATAGTCAGGCACACCAACACATAAAGTCAGCCACACACCAACACATAAAGTCAGCCACACACCAACACATAAAGTCAGCCACACACCAACACAGTCAGGCACCCACCAACACATAAACTCAGCCACCCACCAACACATAAACTCAGCCACCCACCAACACATAAAGTCAGCCACACACCAACACATAAAGTCAGCCACACACCAACACATAAAGTCAGCCACACATACACATTCCACTCTGGCCTGTTTCTGGCCACAGTTTAACATACATTACCGTTTATAAGTTTGCTGTCTTTCATGGTTTACACAACTAAGTGTGATTTCTAAAACCAAGCTTTGTATCATAAATGTTTTTGTATCATAAATGTTTTTTAAATAAATAATTTTATTTTCTTATATTTAAAATAATTATTGTAAATGTTTACCTATTTAGGTCATATGTTTATGTTTATTGAAAATAAACACTAATTTTCAGCAGTTATGGTTTCCTGGTTTGATTCTCTTTGAATTGCATGGTTGCTGTTGGGCGCAGATATTGAATATGGGCCAAATTAGTTGTCTTAATATAATCTGGCAGAGTTGTGGCCTGTGCTCGGGAGACATCTGGCTTTTCAATGGCGATGTTATGGCATAGTTATGGCATGAATATGGGCCAATTTAGGGTCTTCTGGCTCTCTTCTGGTAAAGCGTTGGCATTTTTCTGGCATGCTTTTGGCAAAATTGTTTGGGCCGGTTTTGGCCCTGCATTCCTGGCGGTATGATTGCCAAAACTAAAAACAGTGTTTGGGCCATAAAAGGCCCGGAACAATTTTGCTATCTGGGTAGTCCTGTTGTTACCCCTGTTGTTACCCCTTGCCCTTCCAGTGAAACAGATGTATTCAAATCATCGTTTTGCTTGCTTGAATGTGAACTCAGAGTGATGTTAACCTAGGCCTGTTTAAGTTAACGACGTGGTTGTCGTGAGAGCGCTTAAGCTTGCAGTGTTCGGCTTGCAGTGTTCGGCCGTAGGCTATGCCTACGTGCGCACTTGCCAGGCTACTCAGCTAGACAAAGAATTCCCCCTGTATATTCACTCCAAGTTGGCCTACCATAACTTACCAACTACACTGTAGACCATAAACTGGCTATTTGACCAAATGTATTTGTTCAACTTTATGAAGCAGAATTACGCACTGCTACTTGGAACGTAACACATTTTTGTTGGCAGGAGAGAGAATGACAGCGATTAACAAATTGCACTTGTTGCTGGTTACCAGTAAATACTATATATTTTTTTGCAAAGCTAGAGATGGGCAGGAACAAGGTCAATTGGTAGAAATGCTTGTCAAAACGTTAGCTGGATGTGTGGATGAATGAAGCACAAGTATGCTTTATGTTAAGCATGCACACTGTTTAAAGTTAGGCTACACGGTAAACTACAAGTAAACCAAAGTTAAATTTAGCTTTTTTAGGGCTGGATAAAGTTGACCAAATGGATATAGGCTGTAAGGCGTGAATAAAGTAGGCTACTTTGTTGCTCCAACCCTTCCAACGTTAATGGGAACGAATGCTGACATTTTCCGTATTTTGTGTGAGAAACCCGGGAAATCTCCCTTATTTTCATTGTTCAACTATGGAACGAAAGAGAACGTTATATGGCGACAGAAATCAACAATCAAACAAGCCACTTTGATTTTTTGCTGTTTTCATTAATACAAAAGATGGGTGACCCTCCCTCCTAGACGAAAAAAAGTTAGGTGACCCTCCCCTCAACAAAGAATAAAAATACATGACCCTCCCCTATTTTCCTCCGGTGACCCCGTTTATAAATAACGAACGGTCCCTAAACTCAAATGTCATGCTCTAATACTTGCCCATTCTGTAGAACACAACAATCCATGGAATGGCTAAGAGGTCTTAAGTGCCAATACTGTTAGTCTTCTTCAAGGACCCTTTTCAGCATCTAGGTGGGGTGTTCACACAGGAATGTTTGTTAAGTACCTGTTTAGCATTTACATGAACTGTATTATACTGCAGTAACTTCTAATATCTAAATGTCATTGTCTTTTCCCTTGGATAATTTGTTAAATGAATGCCATAATATCCTAACTTAATTCACAACAAACAATAACTAAATATTTCATCTTGATTTTTTTTTTTTTTGTGAATCATGACAGTGTCATTACTGATACACACTTACCTGAGCATGAATGGTGAGCGGTGGGAGAATATAAGGTAAGGTAAGGTATAGTACGTCTTGAGCTCCAAAGCACTGCATCAACAATATACATTATGCACATTATACATTCATACTCCACTGTTTCACACACTTCACAACATTCAACAGCATCACAAACATCTACACACCAGTGTATGTCACCTAGTACTTATGTTAAAGCTCAAATAGTATATAATACAATACATTTACAGTAATAGCAAATATCAACATCAATTCCTTTTTCACCAATTCATAAAAATATGTAGTGAGTAATGTATAGTTCCTGACATTAACTCATTGAGTGCCAAAAACGTAATATTACATTTTTCCTTCCCATGCGTTGAGTGCCAAAAACGTAATATTAAGTTTTTAGCTTTTTTTTTAAATTACGAAACTAGACACTCTAACACATCTTATATGTGATTTTGGGAACTCTGTGATGAATGGAAATGAAATATATGACGATCGTGAAACTCATGAAAACACACAATCTGGACATTTTATCTGGACATTTTATCATAACTCGGTTGCCGCTTTGAGTCGAATCAGTGACGCATGCACGTCAGGTCAAAACCAGGCCATTTTCGTGGGTCTATCACAAGGTGGCAGTCTCGCCAGGTCTCGCTGATCACTTCCCGGAAAGTTTACACAAGTAACAGGCAACACTTCATATTTCATGAAAGACGTTTTATCTCCATTTCTAGAAAAAAAACAGCGATTTTGATGAAAACTAGCCACTATTTAGCTTGGGATTTCTCAGGAACAGAGGCGTGTAGAAATACACAGTTTGCACCCACCGAGAGCTTAAAGTCTCACCTTTTAATCGAGATATTGTATGTGTTCATAGCTATAACACAGAATATGCTGTGGCTGTACAAAAATCATCAACAATGGTCTAGATTGCTGGCACTCTAGGACAAAGCTCCCGACAACAGCTTGGCATTCAATGAGTTAAAGACCATGTATGAATAGGTATAATTATCAAATCATTTTACCAACTTTAATCTCAAGACTCTTCAATGTCGACTTTGATGTAGAGGTGCTCTTTGTTTACTTTTAGTTTCAAATGTCTTTCATAATCTGCTTGAAGTTAGCCTGGGTGTTCCCATGCTGCCTTGCGCGCGATTTGATTCACGCTGCTAAGGCAGCCTGGAAACTACCGCCCTAATTTTTGCCTCAGATAGGGAACCAATCACAGAACAGGGGGGAAAGCAAGACGATGATGAGCTATGCACAGAAGCATTTGATAGACATCCGTGGCACCCAATAAACGGATCTGGGCATTTTTTTCAAATACGAGAAAATGAACGTTTGGTTCCCAGACCACGTCTCATTGAGAAGTGGTGGCGCTAGCCAGGCTAGCTTGAAGTCTGAACTAGGCTAAATTAGTCCCTTAGGATAAGGCTGTCCACCAACATTTTCATTGGTCACCGGTCTTCTATTTATGATGTTCATTAACTAATTTAGCATTCAGCTCTTGGAATGTAAACTGTTGAAATATTCCATAAACCATTTCAATTTCGGCACCTCCAACTTAATCTCTCCCAAACATATTCATCCATGACCTCAACTGACCCCGACTGAATCAGCACATAACTTGGGCGTCCCAATTGACAGCTACATTTCTCTGAGCATGTAGCCTCAATTGCAAAATGATGTTGGTTTATCCTTTACAACATTAGGAAGATCAGACGTTATCTGACAGAATATGCCACGGAACGTCTTGTGCAAGCCATGGTTCTTTCTAGACTGGACTATTGCAATGTATTGTTAGCTGGCCTGCTTGTGTAGTGAAACAGTTGACTCAGAATGCTGCAGCACATCTGGTCTTTAATCAGCCAAACAGGACACAAGTAACTCCTCTTTTATTTACTCTATTGGTTTTCTATAGTAGCATTAATAGAATCAAATTCAAATCCCTCACTGGTCTATAGTACACTTACTGCGCTACCTGCTATTTGAATTCCATGATCCAGCTCTACATCTCCAATCACCCACTGCGGCCTTCTGATGAGCATCTGCTGTGTCGACCAACCATTAACACTAAGAGGTCATATTCAAGACTCTTTTCCTCAGTTCTTCATTGGTACAGTAGAATGAGTTGCTTAGTGTTCTGCATTCTTGCTGTAGTATTGGGACTCAAGAGGGGTATAAAGACTTTAAATTGAATTAATTAATTTCCTTGCTGAGTTATGGTTTGTATGTTTATGGTTTTGTTCATATAAAACCCATTATTTTGATTGTTGATATTTTATATCTATTAATATTACTATTATCAGTGTTGGGTCAGATTACTTTGAAATGTAATCCATTACAGAGTACAGACTACACACCAATTTTTGTAATCAGTAATGTATTAGGATTGGATTACAAAAATAATGTAACGTAATCTGAATACTTTTGGATTACTTAAAAATAAAAAACTCAAATATTAAATACATTGAATAAAAAAGACTCAATCAAGATAATTTTGATGCTACACTGATATGTACGGAGAATAGCATGTCTGAAAATGCCAGTGCTCGCCCAGAATGCCTTCTGTTGCATTATGTAATGTTATTCTCCCGGGTAGGAGCATGACCCTTTAAGTCTGGTTCAGACGAGTTGATAAAGAAAAAAGTGTATTGAAAAGGCCCTTGACTATGTGTGTGTGTTTGTGAGTGTGTATTGGGGTGCAAATTGGCCTATTTAGTAGGTAAAATACTGGCATTGTGTCTTCTGCATTCTGTGTCCAACTTGGGTCTATCTTAATTTTCTGTATATTGACTGCATGATTTATGTTATGAGTTATGCCAAGCAGACACTATGATATTGACCTGATTTTAGTCCAGAATCAGTTGGATCCGACAAACTTTTGAATCAAGTCTGTCCAAAATGTTGTGTAGATTGAGCAGGCTCACAACAAGAGCCGGACCGATGAATTTCTGTGCTGATATTATCTGCTGATTATTAGCTATTTGCTCATCTATCAGTATCTGCATTTATATAGATCCTTCATTTAAATTTCCAGTATTGTCTTTCCAGCTTAACATTACTGTACATCCAACAGTAAAATAATGCTAGCTACTGACAGCAGCTAAAGTAGTTAGCCACAATGATAGCATTAGCTAATGCCATTGTTTGTCTAGAGCAGGGGTCACTAAATGGCGGACCGCGGTCCGTGTCTGGAGCCTGACGTGATCCTATCCAGATCCAGACCATAATAATTTAGATTTTCACAGAAGATTTCAAAGCTGCGCTAAATGTTTCGTAGGTTAGGATAACAGCTTCAGGAACCATCATCTCACTTGCTGCTACTCAGCCAGTGAAATCTGTGCATTCTGATGAAGTCGAGTCAGTGAGTAGGCCTAAAGTTACTATGGTGAAGAGACTCATTGATAGCCTGACAAGGAAAACGAGCGAGGAGAGGAGATGGGACGAGAAACAATCGGATGGATATGTAAGTTAGTGATAAGTAAGTTATTTTCAAATCATGGATTGCTCAAAGGGGAGAAAGCTAGACAGCGAGAACAGAGCTTTATATAATGATCAGGGCAATTACCACACAGGACTGTTACGTCCATAACCAGGGTTCTAAATTAACTTTTTTGATCACCAGCCAATGTGGCTGGTAACTTTCTAAAGTTACTAGCCAATCAGAATTTCTATTAGCCAATTTTTTTCCGGTGAAAATATGAGAATTATGAGTTTATGAGATGAGTGTCACTGAATGCATTTGGTCATTTTATTAACATTGTTGGCATGAATACATGCCACAAAATATACACAGAAAGTGCAAACACTTCATTTCATGTTTGGGATCTCTATCTATTTCTCTGTCGATATCCTCATCCCCTGCTTTATTCCTATTCTCGCCCCCATAAGTCTGTCCCAACCACTGCCGCATTTAGTTTAATCTTAACTTAATAAAAAGGAGATATCAATTATCATCAACAATGACAAGCCAGCTAGAACCTGCCACTCGTTTTCTCTCCCTCTCCTGCGCACTCAGACACGTTCTCAATTAAATGGAGTAGCATAGGGCCTATGTTCAAGTTGGATCTTTATAGAGAGGACCCGAAAAGTATCATCTTTATGTAACATGCTGTTGGTGCATGTTGACATTGTATACTTTCTCTAACAAGAGTGAAAAACAGTTTGCAGTACAGCTACTATTTATTGGCTAAATGTTGGTCCCTCCTCTGTCTCTTGGTGCCTAGCACAGTGCCTGATGCATGTGGTGGTGGTGATAACTGATCAGGCTACCTTTTTAAAACTGAAGATTTTCGCCTACAAGCTCCTCACATCTTCAGCTAACTCCATAGACAATAAAATAAACGATCTTGCTGCTTCAGGTTTTGCGGCCTCTGTTACATGACATCAGCCCCCCCACAAAGGAAATAGGTAAACACAATGCGTTAATATTTTGTAATGCATTATGTATTTGTGTTATGTATGTGTTAGGTACTTTTTACTTTACTGGCTAACTCCCTCCTCTTTCAGTCTATGCTCCCTGCTCTGGCTCCATTCGTTCTTCTAATTCCTTGTGTTTTCTGGTAGACGCTCCATTTGTTTCCATGGTCTCTCACGCTGGTTTCACTGCAAACTGCGTGCAGCAGGCACGTGCAGAGAAGGGGGGCTACAGGGACTCTAGCACCTGCCCTTTTGCCCCTTTGATGTCCAAGTTCCCTTTTGACAAGACCCGTTTTTTACTTTTTAAAATTTGTAATACTTCCACTAGTTCCAACGTGAATATTCGCTAAAATGTCTCATTAATAGTTTGTGAAATTAGAAATGTACAAAAATAAAAAATTTCTGTGTTAATTGAAATGGCTTGCGGCCACCAATCCGTGACGTCATACATTCAGTGAACTCAGAAGGTGCACGCAGGCACAGTGCTGCAGGAGACGTTTGGGAGCACGGTACGGTCACTTGGCAGTTAGCCTATCTGAACATGCAATAGTATTTAGCTTAGAGATAGAGAATAAAATGTTTAAAGTTGTTTCATGTTTAACGAAGTAGGCTATCAAACCCGTTTTAACCATGTCATGGTCCATCCATTTCAATAACCTGGCAGCTTCGAAAATCTAAGGCTGAACGTTCATAACATATTCTGTTTAGGTTACTATGTTATAGTAGCTTAAGTTAGTAGACCTAGTTCATAAAACAGAGTAGGCAAACCTTTTCTAAATCGTCATAAGCCGACGACATAGGCTACTGTCCACCATTGGTCCACCATGAAGATGGCAAACTTTATGCTCCTGAATACTCGCTCATTAAACAACAAGGCAGAACTAATTCATGACATAATTACTGAAAGAAAACTCCATTTCATGTGTTTGACCGAGAAATGGCAAAATCAGCAGGATTTCTTCTCTCAATCTGGCCACTCCCCCAGGCTATGTATACATCCAAAAGCCTCGCTCCTTGGGCCGTGGTGGCGGGCTGGCTGTCATATACAATTCTGACATCATGGTCAAAGAACTCCAGCACCTTCGAATGCGTGCACTTTGTGTTGACTGGGGCTGCACAGCTACAAGTTATACTTGTCTACCGCCCTCCCAAAGCCAACAGTGGGTTTCTATCTGAACTCTCAGAGTTACTCACCACTGATTTTAATATTCATGTGGACTCACAAAGCTGCCCATTTGCAACAGAGTTCTTATCTATCCTTGAGTGTTTAAACATAACGCAGCATGTACATGGCCCCACACATGACAAAGGCCACACCTTGGATTTAGTCTGCTCCACTGGCATAACTCCCCTCAATCTCCAATGCCTGGACCTAGCTGTCTCCGATCACCGTGCTATCCTCTTCTCGGTACCTGAGCCCCCACCCAGACTGCGTGTGAATCGAACAATCACGTTCAGGAACATCAAGCGCGTATCCACACCTGTGCTGTCGAGCATTCTGGCAGAACATCTTGCCTCCCACCCCTTCAGCTACTCTGTGGATGCCCTTACTGAGCACTACAACAAAGCTCTCTCTCACAGTCTGGATGCTGTAGCCCCCCTGAAGACTCGGTCTGTCACTTTTAGCCAGCCCGCGCCTTGGTTCACTCCTGAGCTCCGCCATCTGAAGGCAGCTGTGCGCCGGCTTGAAACGCTGTACAAAAAATCTGGACTGGTTGTACATCAAGAGGCCTACAAAGATCATGTGGGGAAGTACAAAAAGGCTCTCTCCAGGGCTAAAACTCTGTACTACTCCACTCTCATCAGTAAACACCAGAATCAACCAAAGCAGCTCTTCTCAACTGTAAACCGTCTCCTCCGCCCTCCAGATCCACCCCAACCATCAGATGCTGCAGAACTCTGCTGCAAGTTCCAGACTTTCTTCCAGCAGAAAGTGGACGACATCCACCTGCAGCTCCGTCAGACAGGCGCCCCATGTCCACCTGCCTTTCACCTGAAGGACTGCAACTCCACCTCTTCTGCTCATCCACATCAGTGCTCTCTCTCCTCATTCTCACCACTCAGTAATGACCAGGTCATGGATCTTGTGTCAAAAGCTAAATCCACCTCTAGCAAACTGGACCCCATGCCCACGGCCCTGGTAAAGGCGTGTCTGCCCACACTTTGCCCTACCATGACTGACATTATTAACACCTCTCTCACATCTGGTGTGGTGCCATCTAGTTTTAAAACGTCTGTGGTCATTCCCACCCTCAAAAAACCCAGCCTGGACCCTGACGATCCTGGAAATTACCGCCCAATCTCCAACCTACCCTTCCTCAGCAAGATATTGGAAAAAGCGGTGGCTGCCCAACTTCAACACCACATGTCCCACCATAACCTCTATGAACCCCTCCAATCTGGCTTTCGACCCCACCACAGCACGGAGACAGCGCTCATTAAGATCATGAACGACCTCCTCATAGCTGCAGACATGGCCTCATCAGCCTTCTCATCCTCCTAGACCTATCTGCAGCTTTTGACACAGTCTCCCATACCATCTTGCTTCACCGTCTTCATGAACACTTAGGACTCTCTGACTCCGCTCTCTCCTGGTTTCACTCCTACCTCTTCACTAGGACGCAATACATCACTATCAAGGATTCCAACTCGACCCCAGCTCCAGTCAACCACGGCGTGCCCCAAGGCTCAGTGCTTGGCCCCCTGCTGTTCACCATCTATATGCTCCCTCTCGGCCAGATCATCCGTCAGCATGGGCTCAGTTTCCACTGCTATGCTGACGACACCCAGCTCTACATTAGCGCTAAACCATCTACCAATCTCCCTCCCCTATCACTAGTTCACTGCCTGCATGATATTAAGACTTGGATGGCCACCAACCTGCTCAAACTCAACAACAACAAGACAGAGCTCATGGTGGTGGCCCCTCCGTCTCTGTCCAAGAAAGTTGGGGACGTCGAACGTAGATGGCTTTACCATCAGGCCCTCCCAAGAAGTGCGTAACTTGGGTGTGACTCTGGACTGCAACCTCTCACTCCAAGCTCACATCAGTAACATCACCAAATCCGCCTTCTTTCACCTCAAAAACATCTGCAGACTCCGGCCCTCACTGTCAGACACTGTTGCGGAGACTCTGATACATGCCTTCATCACCTCCCGTCTGGACTACTGTAACGGTGTCCTTTATGGTCTTCCCACCAAAGCACTGGACAAGCTACAGCGTGTCCAAAACTCGGCTGCCAGGATCCTCACACACACAAAGCGATGGCAACACATTACCCCCACACTCAAGCAGCTTCACTGGCTCCCGGTAAAGTCACGCATCACCTACAAAATATTACTCCTTACCTACAAATCCCTCAATGCTCTTGCTCCCCAGTACCTCTCCGATCTCATCCAGCATCACTCCCAGCCAAGGTCCCTGAGGTCCTCTGGCAAGGACCAGCTTGTCATCCCTCGTTCCAGGCTACGGACTTTTGGTGACAGAGCCTTCTGTGTTGCTGCCCCCACCCTTTGGAACAGTCTACCTCTCCATATCCGCCAAGCCCCCACACTGGCTACGTTCAAAAAGCACCTAAAATCACATTTATTCACTGAGGCCTATGGTCCTTAACCACCCTGCCCCTCAACCCCACTTCTACCCCCTCCTCTCTTCTCCTCTCTATTCCCCTGCCCTATCTCCTTTGTAAAGCGACCTTGGGTTACATGAAAGGCGCTATATAAAACCAAGTTATTATTATTTATTATTATTATTATTACTGTAGTTGTTTAACTAACCCAATTCCACACATCGTTCTCTGTTTACAGTAGGCTACATTATGCGTCATTTCACTCAGTGGCCACACACACAGCATGTGAATCTGCAAGACACCAGCTTGCTAATGGTGGTAGTTCACTGCAGGGCCGTAGTCACCATAGACTTTCAGATGTGACCAAAATGTCCCCCCCAATATTCGGACATACAAAAAAAATAAAGAAAAAAACGCTATAGGCTACTACAGGAAACCAAAAAGTCCCGCCATCTGAAATGCAATCAAACGTAAATAACACACAAATTAGTGACCTATTCATGGTTTCAGAGAGTACACTGTGAGTGGTGCGTTTATCGTTTGAGGCGTGCGCTATCAAAAGCTTCCTGCACCCTACTAGGGCTGGGCGATATGGACCAAAACTGATATCCCGATATTTTTGGGCTGATTGGCGATATACGATATCGATACGATATTGATATTTCAAACAGAAAGAGCAAAGTGCTTCATATATTCACTCAACACAACAATTATGACAACACAGCCAGTTTTAATTATATTAATTTCAGACTGCTCTAACAGAGCTGTGCAAAAAAGTGTAAACAATAACATAGGCCTACAAAAGGCATAGGCTACAGTTGCTCTGATAAAGCTGTGCAAATAACAAAAGACCAAAAGTTGACCCTGACTGACAACGCAGGCCTACATTGTACTGCACAATGCAATAAGCTATTTTGGGCACAACAATATTGAAAAAAACTGCAGTTTTGTCACACAATGCAGGTTTTTTACCTGTAAGGATTTGATAGGGCCTAGATGACAAGCAAATGTAGACTATGATGGTCTAGACATGTTGCTATCAACAACAAAAATAGTTTTAAACAATTAGGCTACTTAAACAACGTAACTGAGTCACTCATCAAGAGTGTGATAGACGCTACCGTCGTTTTGTATGCGTTCATTTTTGCATGTTCCGGTTCGTAAGAAAAATCCCTATGCAAGATTGAATGGGGTTTCAGGAATCATAAAAAATGATGCCCTAACTGCTCGCGAGTCGCGTGCATATCCTCTTAATAAAATCAGCGTTTAGGTTGTCTCCCTGAGGACTTTAGATCTGTTACTGTCGCTAAACGCAAGCATTCATCAGTGTATTTAAATTAGCTAGGCTATGTACCAAAAATGACATTTTACCGTGAGTCGAAGAGCTGTAGCTGCTAAACAGTGTTGTAACTTAAATCTGCGTGTACAAAACCGCTTGGAGCTCCAGTGGAATTTTGATTTCACAACGAGAATTATCGGTCTAGCCGTTGATGTGCCGACGGAATAGGCATCAGCACTAACCTCTCTGATCAAGGTAAACAAAATCTGACTCAGTGTCCGTCATGTTTGAAAGTTTGTAGTGCTGCGAGGGAGAACGTGCACACGCAAGGGGCGCAGTTGAGCAGAGCTGCGGCTATCTGAATGGTCTGAACACAGAAGAGCAAGTGGCTTTGATAAAATGGCCCATTATTTGACATAATACCGGTATTACGATATTGTCTCAACTACATATCGTTTTCAAAAATATATCGGTCGTAGTCGTAATACCGATATATCGCCCAGCCCTACACCCTACTGCGGTGCAGGCTGTCAACAATATCGCAAAAGATACCGGTACAATTCTCACAAAACTTGTTGGAAAGGTGTAGCACACTGCAAAAACTGCTTATCTAACAAAATCTAACCAAGTGTTATTAATCTTATATCAAGATAAAAAAAAACTAGTTGGTATTGTTTTCAGTATAAAGAGACTTACCTAGTGCTTTCTTGTGAAATCATTTGACTTAATTTTTAAAAAAATGGACTTATTTTAAGACATCTCATCTTGAAAACAAGCAAATTTGTCTGCCAGTGCGTTAAGCAAATTTGTCCTATAAACAAGCAAATGTGTCTTGATAAGACTCCTTAAAATAAGTTAAAATAAGTCTTCTTAAATTAAGTCAAAATGATCTTTTGAGAGGGTGGTAGGTAAGTCTTTTCATACTAAAAACAATACCAAATAGATTTTTTAATCTTAATATAAGATCAATAACATTTGGTTAGAATTCATTTTTTGCAGTGCACTGTCTAAGGAAACCCCATTCATTTTTGAAGCTGATCAGACTCAAAGGTAACTTTGAAGCATTTTCCATATTGTAGCCTATTTTCTCGCAATGATAGCGAAAGTAAACGTAGTATCCTTTCATTTGAATTTGTGTGTGCCTGTGTCATTTATTTCTTTCACATGTCTTACAACATAAATAATGCATTCATATGCTAGTAGTAATGTCAGAAATGAACCGGTTTATAAGCCTCTTAGAAATGGCTGTTGCATCTTGCATGTTACATTTAGATGCGCACTCAATCGCACATCCATGCAGGCAAAACGTAGCACTCTAATGTGGCGACGGCACAAAAGTTGAAAAAACGTTTACAATGGCGGTGATAGCCTACAGTTCATGTGAATCACGGACATTAACCAATGAAAGGAATTTCCACCTCCATTCACCAAATAAAGGCTGTGTTTCTACATTTTAAGACAAAACATAATTTCTGTCAGAAACCAGCCTATAATGCATAGGGTAACTTAAGGTGAGTCAGACAGAAGAGGGACCTGTCTTAGTAGCCTATATTGAATCCCATCCCTTTCAAACAACCTTAAAATTGTGTGATTAGCCGCCAGAATAATAAAATCAAAATACAAAATATGATTGGGCTAGGTCCAAACCTATGAGTAAGCATTCAATGTAATATTATCAGATACTCTAGTTTGTATTTTCTTTTAAAATATACATTTTGGAGACAAATGGAGTCATACCACAGGTCTATATCCAGGGATGGATTATTGAATGGGCCTACTGGGCCCAAGAGCTCAGGGGGCCCTGAAGCCTAAGACTGTGTGAAGCTTCTCCGCCCTTCTTTTCTATTTCCACAAAAGTCGTCATAATATAAAGGGTAATTTTTTTTTTTAAAGTCTTCCGGGAAAGTATGCCCCCGGGCCCCCCTATCTTAACAGGGGAGGGTTTTTTTTGCATCTACTGTATGCCCAGGGGTTCATAATCCATCCGTGCCTATGTCCGTCAAAAGTTTGGTATATCCTAATTGACTGACTTAACTAATGACTTGTTTGTGATTTTAATAATATTTTTGCATGGCAGGAAATGTATTGAAATTCTGTTATTTAAATTCATACCGCACCACAGATTTGGTCCCCCCCAATGTTGACATCATGGCTACAGCCTGGGTTCACTGTGATAAACATTAAAATTATAGCCTCACAAGCCAGACTAAGCAATAACATATTTGCTGCCGCTAGGGTGCGTCTAGATTTCTAGGCTATTAAAATTAGCTTTGAATTTAATCAATAAGATGAAAGATGTTTTATTTTGATATAAGCTGGGTTGAGCGAATGGCCCAAAGATTTGTGTTGTGGTACTATGGTACTGTGGTACTTAGCTATTTCTGCTACTTTATGGTACACATAGCCCCCACTTCCCCTTTTCAACACAAATTGCGTGTTCATGTCTAAACCTCACTCCTGAGCTGAGTCATGGCACCAATGCCGTGTGCTGATTTGCATGGCTCAGCCCTGCACTCGCCCGGACTCAAACCCACAAACAGCGGCACCTTGGATTCGGGAGTCAAGCGTGCTAACAATCGAGCTAAAAGCCTGGTCTGCTGGCTCTCTTACTAGCACAACTCTTAAGGTGTTGGGAAGGAAGTTCACACAGCATACACACTACACAGATATGTACCAGCTAGCTACAGGCACTCAACTGGAATAGGCCTATGAGCAGACATTGGGAGTGTCCTCATTTTGGCCAATTTGTCCTCACTTTATAGATAACTTGTCCTCCTTTTCAGAGTCTGGTTGGTGGTCACCCTAGTTTTATTATAGCACACATGTAGCCTTATACTTCCCCTTTTAAACACAAATTATGACTATTATGGTCTTGTATTTCTGCACAGAACCACTCACAGTAAGTGGAAAAAATAGGCGTCCATTATATTATCTAGCTGGGTCGCAGTTGGGTGTGCTAAAAGGCAATAACCCCTTAAATTATGACTTCTTGCAGGTTTTGTGCAAATAAATGACAGATTGAGACTTATAGTATAACCACCAACACATTTAAAGTGGCCATATTATGAAAAAAACACTTTTTCTGGGATTTGATGTGTTATTGTGTGTCTCGCGATGGTTCGGAGTAATTTCACCCTAGGGTCCTTTGCACAATGACCCCGAGCCAAACACCCTCCCAGAACCTGTTTTCCCTTGGTCGAACCCTGGTCGAGTAGCGCTGTCAGAAACTAATGACTTTCTGCAGGCGTAATGGAACCTTCTTTTATCTCGTAAATTACCCCACTAGTAATGCCCTGAATGGTACGGAACTTCTACAGTAGTACAACTATGTTCTTTACTTATAAAACGAGGCATTGAAAAGTTTGTACACCAGGAGTTTATTTAAAGGACACTTGCCTGATGGATGCTACTATCTGCTACTATACCGCTGCGTCGACGTTACTCCCGTGATTTGGGAAAAGCCCGACTGTTTGTGTGTGTGTGTGTGTGTGTGGGGGGTGTTTCTGTGTGTGCATGCATGCATGTGTGTGCGAACATCGGTGGTTCACATGCACAAGTGGCAACATGACAACATGAACTGACAACATGAATTGTGTGTGTTTGTGTGTGTGTGTGTATATTATGTGTGTGTGAGTGGGTGTACATGTGTGTGTGTCTGTGTGTGTGTGGGTGGGTGTGTTTCTCTATGTGCGTGAATGCATATGTGTGCGAACATTGGTGGTTCACACGCACAATTAGCAACATGAACTGACAACATGAACTGTGTGTGTGTGGATAAAGACTCTTGGATCTCCTGGATGAAAATTATACTCTTTCCCATTCATTTCCTATGGCGACCGTAAACAAAAGAAGTGTTTCCAAGTTGAATAAATCACTCAAAATTGGAAGAAAGTAGTCACAATAAATTATATGTGTTCAATAGCCTTTTGTGAAGGATATCATAAGATCTTGAGGCAATCTGATGAAAAATGCCATATTTATGGTACAGGGAATATGTAAATCGGTAATTTTTGACCGGAACAGTGTTAGAAGGTTAAGTGACACATACACGCAAGACGCCGGAAATACGGGACCGACGGTAATAGGGGGAGTTCCGATAACTAATTAGCAACATTAGTTAAAATGTCATTCCAACTGTCAGTTATCGTCAACTATCTGTCTATCAACATCCATTAAACTATCTGCCTATCAACATGCATTAAACTATCAGTCTGGCCCCAGCTGTGGCGCACCTGGCTGGGGCACCTGCACCGTACCCCGGCAACCTGGGTTCGATTCCCGCCCCGTGGTCCTTTCCGGATCCCACCCCTGCTCTCTCTCCCATTCGCTTCCTGTCACTCTCCACTGTCACTATCATTAAAGGCATAAAAAGGCCAAACAAATATATTTAAAAAAAATAAACTATCAGTCTATCAACCACTTCTACATTCAACTATTAAACTGTCTACTTTTAAACTACCAACTTTTATTAAGCTTTGCAACCACCATGTCTATCCTAGCATCATCTTTGTAACCATCTCTGCATTATCTATTTTAACTATATATGATATTTTATATCACAACTTTTGCATTTTCAGGCACTGGTAATTCTACAGAATTACATTTTCTAGTTTTAACTATTGTAATGTTCATATTCTATAAGTTGTTTTGGACAAAAGCCAGTAACCAGTAACCTTGATCAAGACCAACTTGTTGCTTATTAAGGATTTACCAAGAATAAATGGCCTATTGATTAAGAATAAGAAATTGTTCAATAAAGCCCTAATAAATGTGCAAGGTTGCTATACAGACCTTGTGGAGCACTAATACATATGCATACTGTTATCATTGATGTATTAATGCAGTGGTTTTCAAAGTGGGGGCCGCGAGGGGGTGCCAGGGGGGCCTCAGCAACTTGGAAAGAAAAATAAAAGCAACAAATAAATACATTTGAACAATTTTAAATATACCCATTACTATGAGGGTTGTTATACAATGCCATTATAATAATTTGTCGCATATCTTAACATTATTTTCCATGATAATGACTGGGAATAATAGTAGAGTGATAGCTCTCATATAGCAGAAAGCCCCAAATGTAATTTTACACACTGTATGCTCCATCACAAAGTGCTTGTGGCTAAAATAATTATTAGGATTACCTTAATGTATTTTTAAATTTGCCGTAGTATTGTCGATGGGTTTAATAACACATCAAGGGGTCCTTGGCCAGAACCTAGTGGTATTTGGGGGGCCTTGTCAAGGAAAAGTTTGGGAACCCCTGTATTAATGGCTAAAATGTTTTCCCTAAACTAAAGTGTTGGACAATAGATTGTGAATTGGACGATAGATTGTGTTTGTAGTCTACCTTTTGAGCCAATTTCTTAGTTGCCGTCCCCGTTTCCAAATAAGCCAAATCCGCACCATATGATGACATCCTGGTAACACCTCTGCAATAATCTCAATCACTAATGATTACATGTATGTAGTAAGCCATTGTCAATATTGATTATAGTTTACTTCAGTAGTTCCTTACTTCAGTATAGTACCCCTTATTACTGCCGCTATGAAGGTTATGTTTTCAGTGTGGTTTGTCTGTGCAAGAGATGATGGAAAAACTATCAGCCATTTTTGAGCTGATCTGACTCATGGGATGACTGACCTAATTTAGTTTCACTTTCACTACTGATATTGCCTTGATGGAGGGCTGTGATCCGATAGGCCTTAAAGCTGTACTTATACACTGTGTATTTAAACAAATGTATAAAGACCAGATTGTGACCTAACCACAATCTGTCGTTCCGCCTAGCTCCGCCTAGCTCCACTCACATCCATCTGGGACCGCTTCCGTTGAGAGTGATTTCGGCACCAGATTTTATGGTAGAGCCAATCAGAACGCAGGGCGGGAGTTTCATAGATGTGACGTAGCGTAGAAGCGACTGTGAGACTGTTCTCAGCGTCACGGGTTGGCTTCGATGTGGGTGGCTGAAGTAGCACGTCAATAGATGACGGACAAGTGGCTTATCCAATCATATGCAAGGATGTTTGATAAGGCCCAGCCTTCTGAAACACCTCTCCAATGGATCGATCCCAGATGGATGAGTGGAGCTAGGCGGAGAGTCAGGTTAAGAATAGCCTCCCCCTACACCAATAAAACATGGTTATATTGATAATCACCAATCACCAATGTCTTCAATGTCTGCAGTAAGTCTTCAGGATGTTTTACCAGTCTGTTGTTGCTAGCGTCCTCTTCTATGCTGTGGTATGCTGGGGAGGAAGCACAAAGAAGAAGGATGCTGGGCGACTAGACAGGCTAGTAAGGAAAGCTGGCTGTGTCGTGGGAGCCGAACTGGAGTGCATCACTCAGTCCCGGCGTCATGGGGGGGCTTTGGGGGGCCAGGCCCGTCCTGGAAGTCATCTGTGCCCACCCTGGACGAGCTTGGCTACACCAACCAACCCCAATCCCATAGATTGATTTTGAACACGTATTAAATGTAGGCCTATATTATACGTTTGTCAATCTAGCAAGTAGCAAATAAAACTTGTAAAATCTGTATTATTCCGTAGCTAATCAATAAGGAACATTAGTCAAGTCCATCACCTAAATGGAGAGGAGGTTACGTAGCGCAGTCTAAGCTACTCTGCACTAACCCCTGTCATCCGATGACAAATATGGCTTATCGGCTCGCGGGTAGACTATATCTCATATCGTAGTTAGTAGAAGTAGGCCTAGTAGTTTCTGGGTTTGTTTGATAGCGTTAACCTTTACTGTTTTTTCTTCTGACCTAGTCGAAGAACAGGGAGCTTGTTACCACTCCAGGGCCGAAGATATCCATAACTTCGGGGCTAACTCCCTAACACTCTATCTGAAAGTGGTTAGCAAATGAACGAGGATTTTGGTTTTATCTGCGGATTTATTTTTGCATTATTTTGAATATGACTAGCTCCAGTCTTAACAGCACGTCTACTTTTCCCACACGCATCTCAGTAACACATATCCCCTCTCACTTTCTCTCTCTCCATCCCTGCGCACGGGGTTCTCTTAAAGGACCTGCGCCATTTTACAGCAATTGCATCTACATTTTCATATTAGAATGTTTTGTCAAGTGTGAGCTTAAACTACCGTGATCAATTTAAGTTCCCGTGCCCCCCCTGGAAAGGTGTAATGCCCGTCCGTGAATTTGTGTCTGCCGCCGGGTCTGGCATCACTTCAATATCAGATAAAAGGACCCTGAGCAAACTGATCAACATCTTGGACAATGAATGTCATCCACTCCACAGCACTGACTGCCCACTACTGTTTTACTACTGTCCACAGCCTAATGTTTTTACTACTGTTTTACTGCTACACTGTTTTTCATGCTATATTAGCACACATGACCAATGGCTTCTGCTACAATACTGAATGGATGTAACCCTATTACCTCAACCTATTCTTGCACTGACATAGTTTTTTTATATTACCTTGTCTACATTATACTTTACTCTCTTATTTGTCTTATTATTTATGCTGGTCTCTAGACCTTATTCTTGCACTGTTGCACTGTTGGACTACTGTTGGACTACTTTTTGCACCTTCACCATGACACTCACTCTCTTGAGCACCTTACCATGCACACAGAACTACAGGCCAGTCCCGGCCCTGTCACTGCAAGTGTCTCATGCTTGATCACCCTCAAGTAGTACAAATAGTATATTTAGTATTTAGTTTTGTTAGTTTTTCTTATCTTCTACTGTCTCTATTGTACAGTGGAGTTTTGTTATACTATATGTATATACTATTTACCCTTTCTGCTGTAAGTGCATGTTGTGTGTGATGTCTGTATGCTACTGAGACCTTGAATTTCCCCTATCTATCTATCTATCTATCTATCTATCTGTCTCATATACCTCGCATGTAATGACTAGTTGCTATTTTGACATTTTTGTTTGTTCTTGTGCGTTTAGGCCCACTCTGTTGGCCTGCAGCTATCCCTCTGAGGGGAATCTGGAAACATAGCGAATTAACAGTGAATAACAGCGAAGCTATTGAATTTGTCCCCCATTAAAATATGTTATAAATAGGGCAAGTCATTTTGTCCCTAATTAGCTGCTGTAGTATGTTGATTGGGAGGCCCTAGATGTGTGTTGTGATTTTGGAAGCACTAGGCTCCATAACAGTGAAGCTATTGAATTTTTCCTCCATAAAAAATATTATAAATAGGGTGAGTCCGTTTTTCCATAATTAGCTGGTGTAGTATATTGCTAGTGAGGCCCTAGATGTCTGTTGTGGTTTTGGAAGCACTAGGCTTAATTACAGTGAATTTCGCCCTCATTAAAAAATATATTATAAATAGGGTGAGTCCGTTTTTCCCGTAATTGGCAGGTGTAGTGTGTTGAGAAGCAGTAGCTGTGTGTTATGATTTTGGAAGCACTAGGCTCAATAACAGTAAAGCTATTTAAATGTATCTTTGTATCCACTTTCGTTTTTGCACTTTGTAGACTGTCCCGAGGCGCTCGGCTGACAGCCGAATGCTCATAGGGATGCGTTTTATTTATCCACATATGTCCACGGTTCTTTCGGATGAAAACCGGGTTGTAGCTTGTTGTCTACCTTACTACGGTTAGATAGAGCTCTCTATTGTGCAATGAAAACGTTTCTCCTATGATTTATTGAACCGCAAAACGCGAATCTTAAGAATCTGCCAATTTCTGTCTAACTTTACCGAAGTGAATTAATCAAGACAGCTTCTGCATATCAACAGTGACAAGCCCAGCAGCGCATTTCCTCTTGTGCCTCTGCTGCTTTGCTGAATTTGAACGCTGTATCTCGTTATGAATATACGCCCTGGCTCACTGAAACGGCCATCAAAATAATGTAGGCCTATCTTTGTGCGGAAGAGCTAACGGTCACCTACATATATTTTGATGACATTTGAATTTGAGGCATCATGAATTAATCCTGAACAGTTATGTTTAAGGTTTCTATTAGCCTATCTTTGTCATTATTTGCATTGTTTGTATTTGATATTGTTGTTATTAGGCTACAACTCTAGGCCTAAATCATAAAAAGTTGGGACGTTATCAAAATGCAAATAAAACAGAATAATCTGCAAATCTCGTAAACCCATATTTAGCTGGAAAAATAGGCCTAGACAATCCTATTTCATGGAAAATATATGTTCATTTTGAATTTGATGCCAGCAACAAAACTACTTACCTATGTCACTCGCTATTTTCTTCATGTAGCCTAGGCCTAGGCTTAACACGATAGGCTCTTAACAATTCACAACAATGAAAAAGCACCCCTTCTTTTCGAAGAGATCTCAGAAACCCAACTCTTCCATCGTGAATTCACTACACAAAGCTTTTTCGACGAATCGAAACTTCTGATCCCCCACCCCCCCCCCCCCCATGACGTAGCCTATGCGGACTGCGCAGGCTGCAGCGAGATGCTCCTCGGACTGTGAGGGAGTCTTAAAGACACAGATAAGAACGCAATTATCAAATTTAAGCTCCGAGAGGCCGTAGATTACACTGACTTTAGAACAGCTAAAGGCGTTAGCCACCCAATAACCTTGATTGACTCCTTTACATTTCTTGGCTCAGATATCAGCCATAATTTGAAATGGGACATTAACACCACCCACCTTATCAAAAAGGCATATCAGAGACTTTATTTCCTAAGACAACTGAAAAAGTTTCATGTCAACAAAACCATTTTGGTGCTCTTCTACAAAGCCATCATTGAAAGCATCATCACATCTTCAATCACCTGCATTTATCCCAATCTGTGAATTAGTGAAACACACTCAGCACACAGTGAACACAGTGAGGTGAAGCACACACTAATCTCGGCGCAGTGAGCTGCCTGCAACAACAGCGGCATCAATCAGTCCACTCTGTATGCTGAAAGCAGCTTGAACCAAGCAAGTAAGTGTCATGGAAAAACTGTCCACTCTCAAATCCAATTAACAATCAATCACTTAACTATTAACACTCTGGAACAAAACATCCGAAGGAGACAATGCAGACAAGAGATCTCTGAAGACTGTTGATTTTTATTCTGTATTGCAGTGATAGCACAGCCCAACCAAAGTCCAGACCATCCATCAAAGCAATAGGGAGGAGATGTCATCAGCTGGGGCCCCCGATGAAATCTGACTTAAAGATGGCTGCGGCCTATCTTATATACCCCTTGGCCTTCGAGAAGTGCCCTCTCCTCGCGCCATTCTCGAAAGACACCTTTTGGCCAATCAGCATCTGACAGGGTTACGGATATTGGTGGAAACCATCTTCCCATCATGCATAAAAATATATGCAAAACTGTCTAGTTCTGGGTCTTTCTGGTTCTATCCAGTTGGGTGTAAGCAGGGCTTTCTTATCTTGTTTACTTCATAGCAGCCAATGCCCACCTGTTACTTGTCCTTGCTCTTATCCTCACCAGCTGACATCATCCCCTCTCTCTTGACCATCTAATGAGAGGCCTAGTATCTACTGTATCCTCCTGCACCCCACTCCTTGACTGTTGGTCTGGTCTGTTCAAGATATTTATAGTCCAGGCAAAGTAAGGTCTGACCCAAAACTAATTGCAACAGAATTTATTTTCACATTTTTATTATATTTCAATTGGTGATCTAAACACCATAGTAAAAGTCCATGAAAATCCAGTTGGTGGAAATATGTTAAAATGAGGGTTGTTTTATGCATTATCCTTTAGCAAATACTGACAAAACTGTAATTAGAATGTTGTAGAATAAGCATTCTAAAGAATATCAGACCCCATCTAACTTAACATGGAATTTTAGAATATTGCATTGTTGAGGAACATTCTTTTATTTTCAAAGAGTTAGTACATTTCTCAGGCTTATTTCAGACTTGTTTGTTTGGTGTTTTTTTTTTTTTGGCCCTTTGAATCAATGGAAATGGTTGTTCAGTCTTTAAATAGAGCCAGTGTGTTTTTGCATTTAAGTGTTCCACAATGTTAAAGTTGTACAAACACATAGTTAAGCATTATTCAGCCTAGGAAAGTGTTTTTGGTGGTCTGATTTAGAAAGTATCAGTCCATCATTTTCCAAGACTTATAGTAATTGACCTCTTGCCCGGGGGTTGACTGATAGACTGTCTGTCCAATCAGAGGGGCCTGTATCATGCCTCTTTAATTTGCACAATTTTGGCTAAAACAGTAATCAGACAGCACAGTATGTTTATGTAAGTGAATGAATGAATGAAAATTGTAAAGGCAAAGTTGAAGATGAAGATGGACATGATAATGTCCAAATTCGACAGACAGGTGCAGATAACTGCAGCTAGCCTCCAAAGAGGTGACTAGTGTTGTGACGTCTGGCAAAAGGTGCATGCTATACTAATAAATATAGTTTAAGATTAATAATTAAAATGCATGCCCATGCATGGGTCATGGTTTTACCAAAGTCATAGAACAGCCAAAACTATACATATTCTAAAAGCATATGCCCTACATGAAATATAGCATTAATCAAATTATGTCCCATCTTCCTCCATACCATGCATAATACATACTCCTCTATTCTGTATAGGCGAATAAAGTGAACAGCTGATACATTTTGGCCTGCACTATTAAGGGAAACAAATTAAACATCATAAACTATATATTTTCTAAAAGCATATAACCTCTAGAAGTGATATGACACCAAATAGGACATGTCCCATCTTTCTCCATGCAATGCACAATACATTGGCCTCTATTCTGTATAGGCGAATCTAGTGTAAAGCCGACACATTTTGACATATACTGTCTAGGGAAAGCAAATTAAACACCCTAAACTATATATTTTCTGAAAGCACAAAACCCTCTAGAGGAGATACAACACAATTTAAGACATTTCCCATCTTCCTCCATGCCATGCACATACATTGCCCTCTATTCTGTATAGGCGAATCTAGTGTAAAGCGGATACATTTCAGCCTATACTGTCTATGGAAAACAGATTAAATACCCTAAACTATATATTTCCTGAAAGCATATTACTTGTAGATGAGATATAACACCAGATAAGACATGTCTCATCTTCCTCCATGCCATGGACAACACATTGCCCTCTATTCTGCATAGGCGAATCTAGTGTACAGTGGATACATTTTGGCATGTACGGTCCAGGGAAAACAAATTAAACACCCTAAACTATATATTTTCTGAAAGCATATACCCTCTAGATGAGAAATTACACAATTTAAGACATTTCCCATCTTCCTCCATGCCATGCACAATACATTGCCCTATATTCTGTATAGGCGAATCTAGTGTAAAGCGGATACATTTTAGCCTATACTGTCTATGGAAAACAAATTAAACACCCTAAACTATATATTTTCTAAAAGCATATGCCCTCTAGATGAGATATGATACCAGTTAAGTATTATCTTCCTCCATGCCTTGGACATGGTACATATTCCTGTATTGCATTTACTCTGTATTAAAACACATTGATTTTAATATATCGCTGAAAAAGGTAGAGCATTTCAAAATGTTCAATGTTAACATTTAAAATCATATTATTGTTTAATTTGACCATCATTTGTCCTCAGATTCACCCCTGTGGGCTGAATAGTAATTGAGATATAGGGTTATATTTGTCTAATACGCATGGTTACTAGCAAATAGCTTAGGGGTTTGTCCAGTCCACATTGGGTGTGGTTTTGTTTTCAAAAGTCAGACACCTGGCGCAAAAAGGTGGATCTTATGTTTCTTAGTTAGTCATGGGTGTGTTTTGGGAGTTACATCCTACCAATGAGAGTGACATCTGTCATTCCCTTTAACAGCAAGCAGTTGGACTTCAAACAGCGCATCGGTATTGTGATAGTCAGCGGCCCATTTGCAGAAATCTGCTTGCATGCGAGACAGTATGGAACAGGTATTCCACTAAACCATGCTTTACTAAAAGCTAGCAGAGTATAGCCTATAAACGCATCTGCAGTCTATTATTTGAACTCATTGGCAAAGTAAAACTAACTTCTCCTTGGTGTCATAGTCAACACAAAACAGTGATACACAGTTAACTAGATGTACCGCAGAGCGGTACAAAATATGACCGCCGCCCAGTCCAGCACATTTTTTCCACAAAAATAAATCACGCTGAAAGGCCTATATGATTCTAACTGTCTCACTAAATTGCATTATCCACACTCAATTCTCACTGATATCTGCTAGAAAACAAGTACCAAAACATGATTAGTTCATAGATTTCACATGTAAAATTAATTTTATACAACCCCACCTCCATCTTGCCTGTTCATAATTCTGAGAAATTCTTGAATTGTGTGCATGTACATGTTTATGTTATGCGTGTGTGTGTGTGTGTGTGTGTGTGTGTGTGTGTGTGTGCGTGCTTGTGTGTGTGCCTGCGTATGTGCCTGTGCATGCAAGCGTACATATGTCTACTGTGTGAGTATGTGTCATACATATGATTACTGTGAATGTATGTGTGTGTGTGTGTGTGTGTGTATCTGTTTGTGCACATGTGTGCACATGAAATGGGTTAACATGACCCCTGGAGGCAAACATACGGAAAAAAATGGTCATCCTAGGCCCTACAGTTCTCAAGATATTCACAGAGAACTGTGTCTGCCCTACCCTTCTTTCGGGGGGTCCAGTCCAGCGGGGGGGCTACAGATCAAAACGAAAAATTACGGTTCCATGCTATCCATGTGGGGGTACATGCCCACCAAGTTTTGTGTACCCCGGTCTTTCAGTGTCCCGGGAATCCTTGTTTGTAGTACGTCACTAAATGTACACATAAATTATTTTATTGTAAGGCCCCCCATGAACGAAAGTACACAAAACTTGGCATGCATTCGGAGGGTGTCATAATGATCCTACACTTTTAATTTCGTGCAGTTTTGACCTTGTCAGCCAGAGATATTGTGATGAAAACACCTAATTTTTTGCTTTTTCATTTTTAACTAGGTGGCGCTATACATAAAATAAGTGGTAATGGGATGGGTTGACATGCCCCCTTAAGACCAACATACATAAAAAAGGTGGACCTCCTAGGCCCTACGGTTATCGAGATATTCACAGAAAACTGTCTCCGGCCACCTACAGGCCAGTTGGTGTATAGTAACATAAATGAATTTATTGTGTAGCCCCCCATGAACGGAATTCCACGAAACTTGGCGTGCATACAGAGGGTGTCATAATGATCCTACACTTCCAATTTTGTACAGTTTAGACTTTGTTAGGTCACAGATACCTTCAATTACAACACCTCATTTTTACTTTTTTGTGTTTAACTAGGTGGCGCTATACATGAAATGAGTGGTTATGGAATGGGTTGACATGGCCCCTTGAGATCAACATACAAAAAAAAAATGGTCCTCCTAAACCCTACGGTTTTCGAGATATTCACAGAAAACTGTGTCTGCCCTACCCTCCTTTCGGGGGGTCCAGTCCAGCGGGGGGGCTACAGATCACCTATATGACCGCCGCTTCGCTGCGCGGCGGTCATAATTACGCTATTGACTGACAATAGGTTACCATTGACAAAATAGCCTGAAAAAGGCAACACTTACCCCAATAGTGTTTAAATGACTGAATAAGAAACCTAAGGACATTTATCCTGCAGAGGAGTTGCTTACATCTCGTGACAGTGCGTCTTCAGATGTGCTCCATATGTGCCTCTCGCCTATTCACTTTTAACTGTCATTAACAATTTGCAAATGATGGTGAATGGTGAAACTACTCATTGTGAGACGTATTTCCTGATATCTTTATTATAATTATGTTCCATTGTAATCATGTAATTATGACCGCCGCGCAGCGAAGCTGCAGACAGTTTTCTGTGAATATCTCGAGAACCGTATGGCCTAGGAGGTCCACCTTTTTTTTGTATGTTGATCTCAAGGGGCCATGTCAACCCATCCCATTACCACTTATTTCATGTATAGCGCCACCTAGTTAAAAATTAAAAAGCAAAAATTTAGGTGTTTTCATCACAATATCTCTGGCTGACATGGTCAAAACTGCACGAAATTGAAAGTGTAGGATCATTATGACACCCTCCGAATGCATGCCAAGTTTTGTGTACTTTCATTCATGGGGGGCCTTACAATAAAATAATTTATGTGTACATTTAGTGACGTACACCAACAAGGATTCCCGGGACACTGAAAGACCGGGGTACACAAAACTTGGTGGGCATGTACCCCCACATGGATAGCATGGAACCGTCATTTTTCGTTTTGATCTGTAGCCCGAAAGGAGGGTAGGCCAGACACAGTTCTCTGTGAATATCTTGAGAACTGTAGGGCCTAGGATGACCATTTTTTTTCCGTATATTTGCCTCCAGGGGTCATGTTAACCCATTTCATGTGCACACATGTGCACAAACAGATACACACGCACACACACACATTCACAGTAATCATACGTATGACATATACTCACACAGTAGACATATGTACGCTTCCATGCACAGGCACATACGCAGGCACACACACAAGCACGCACACACACACACACACACACTCACACACACACACACCCACACACATAACATAAACATAACACAAACAATCAAGAATTTCTCAGAATTATGAACAGGCAAGATGGAGGTGGGGTTGTATAAAATGAATTTTACATGTGAAATCTATGAACTAATCATGTTTTGGTACTTGTTGTCTAGCAGATACCAGTGAGAATTGAGTGTGGATAATGCAATTTAGTGAGACAGTTAGAATCATATAGGCCTTTCAGCGTGATTTCTTTTTGTGGAAAAAATGTGCTGGACTGGGCGGCGGTCATATTTTGTACCGCTCTGCGGTACATCTAGTTTGTAATGTTTTGCATGGATGTGCGCTGGTGCACGTTCCTGTGGACAAGAAAAGCAGTGTGTAGTTGTGCACCCGCGCATCACTGTTGATAATGCACTCTTAAAATAACATAAAAAACTCACCATGGATTTCTGACTAGGTATTTCTTGGTCAGTGGCGTAATGCGTTTTAGGTAATGTACGATAGCGATTTTTAGATAATGCGCTAGACCCCTCCTTAGGTCATCATTAATGGCTACACCCCTTAGTGCGTTGCTCAATAAAACAGATGACGAAAAACTTGAGTGTACAATAGAAATATGTGTTGCATCATAATGATTATACACTTTGCGCCGTGCTGTTGACTGTCATGATAGGGCCCATAGCCATTCTAACCTCTTGGCAGCCATTTTGGTGGCCATAATTTCTCAAGGTCAGATTTTACTAGATTTTTAGTATGTTATTTAGCATGTCTAACAGTACTAGAATCCATAAAAAAACCTTTTGTATCAATTTGTTTGATGTTGAACCCTATATTGACCCGCCTAAAGTTACTCAACTTGCACTGGATCATCTTCCTGAATCTCAATATTATAATATATTATTAAGTGTGGGCAAATTTCTAAGTCAGCCCAAGTCAGTTATGATGTCATCACATCACCAAAAGTATTGGTTTTACCAAAAATATTTGTCAATATTTTAAACTACAAAAATACATACCTATAAAGTATTTTGATACAAAATACAAAGCTGTTTTTTTCAACCCAGTCAAATACAAATTACGAATATACAATATATTTTGTATTTGAAATATGGAATACATGTAATAAATACTGCTCATCCCTGTAGGCATCCCTTGTTCTGAGATACCATGTTTGTTTCAGGAGATATAATGAAGAATATAGGCGTAATTCAGTTATAGTGGAACATTTAATGGCTGCCACGGCGACCATTAGGGTTTTTTGATAATGGTTTTATATCTGAAAATGTTCAGGGCTCCAAACTGTACAAGTTCATCAAGTTTCATGCCTTTATGAAAGAATTTGACCTAATTTTCACATATCCCCTGTACTATGAAAGTTCAATAAAACTGCCAAAGGTGCAGCTTTTCGCCATTGACCTATGCACAAATAATTCCAATTTTGACAATGTTCCACTACTTGGATTTTCATGGACTTTTGGTATGTGATATAGGAAGGTTTCATGAACTGAATACAACAAAAATAATTTCTGTTGCAATTAGTTTTGGGTTGGGTGTTTTTTTCTCACAGATTACCTGGACTATTAATAGCCTTGACACGCTCAAACTGCAGTAATATTAAAGCTTATAAAAAACCATAAATGCATCCTTTAAGTCATAGAAAAAAAAACACCACACAAGTTCATCAGGGACGCCTCACATCCGAGCCATGACCTCTTCCAACTTCTGCCCTCTGGAAGACACTATACTGTAGATCTTTGAAGACTGGAACGACACGTTTCAACAACAGATTCTACCCTTTAGCAAACTCCTGAACTCCTGAAGATTTGCAACTAGGCCTACTTATTTATTTATTTATTTATATTTATTTTATCTCCTCCTACTATTACCCCCCCCCCCCCCAATACCACCAACATTGTTGTGTGGCAATTAAAGTTTCTATTCTATTCTAACCCATACTATAGCCTAATTTCTACCTTGCTCCTTTACATTGCCTTTTTAAAAAGTAAAGACCATGGGAAGTGGTTATGTTCTCTGTGTGTATATCTGTATATTGTTGTTATATATTTATGTTGGCCAATCAAGTCAAGTCAAGTCAGCTTTATTGTCAATTTCTTCACTAGACATATACTAGACATGCAGAGGAACCAAGCGTTTCTTCCTATCCCACGGTGAAGAAGAAAAAGCGCAACAGACAGGGTATGAAAATGAATAACATGCGGGACAATAAAAGACTTTAGGCTACTATTTATGATAAGCAAATAAGCTGCTGTCACATTAGTAATGACCCATGCCTACAAACAGAGCTAGAGAACACAATAGTCCTGGTAACATTTTATAATATGCTGCATTACTGTTCATTAATGTTTTAAATAAATAATCCATGAACCATCATAAACGTAACCCAAAAGAAACTAGATGTACCGCAGAGCGGTACAAAATATGACCGCCGCCCACTCCAGCACATTTTTTCCACAAAAATAAATCACGCTGAAAGGCCTATATGATTCTAACTGTCTCACTAAATTGCATTAGCCACACTCAATTCTCACTGGTATCTGCTAGACAACAAGTACCAAAACATGATTAGTTCATAGATTTCACATGTAAAATTCATTTTATACAACCCCACCCCCATCTTGCCTGTTCATAATTCTTGAAAAAGAAGAAATTCTTGAATTGTGTGCATGTGTGCGTGTACACGTTTGTGTGTGTGTGTGTGTGTGTGTGCGTGCGTGCTTGTGTGTGTGCCTGCGTATGTGTGTTTGTGCATGTGCATGCATGCGTACATATGTCTACTGTGTGAGTATGTGTCATACGTATGATTACTGTGAATGTATGTGTGTGCGTGTGTATCTGTTTATGCACATGTGTGCACATGGAATGGGTTAACATGACCCCTGGAGGCAAACATACGGAAAAAATTGGTCATCCTAGGCCCTACGGTTCTCAAGATATTCACAGAAAACTGTGTCTGCCCTACCCTCCTTTCGGGGGGTCCAGTACAGCGGGGGGGCTACAGATCAAAACGAAAAACGGCGGTTCCATGCTATCCATGTGGGGTTACATGCCCACCAAGTTTCGTGTACCCCGGTCTTTCAGTGTCCCGGGAATCCTTGTTGGTGTACGGCAGGGGTGGGCAACTAATTTCCCCAAGGGGCCACATGACAAACTGGGACTGTTGAGGAGGGCCGGACCCAAAATACCGAACTCAAGTCTGAACTCAATTCTGTTCAATTCTATTCTGTTCTTGTATAACATTAAGTAAATCATATGGTTTTGTTTACTAGTCGTAAGAACAGATGAAAATGTGAGGGAGACAAAGGAAAAACAGCAATATTTAGTCTATGTCCAGTATTTAATCCTCATTCTCGAAAATGATTTTTTGACATTGACATTTTTTTCAGTTTTCAAAGACTGATATAAAAAAGTACTACAATATCTATATAATTAGGCTAGGTCATGAAAATGTGAAGGAGTCAGTACAACCGATAGGCCTGTGCCACCATTTCATCAACACTCAGCAATATTTCATCATTAAATCATTACCATCATTAAATTAACTCTATGCAGAATTAGACTACAAAAAATTTGTAGGCTATCATTAGTTAATCAACATGCACAAAGAAAACTATTTTAAAAATGTAGACTATGTTTTTGCTTTAACTTGCACATAACTGTGATTGGTCAACTCGCTCTGTGTGTTGAGCCGGCTGCTTCAAGCAACCTGTGGGTAGTAGCATCATACTAGTTCGCTAACATAAGCTTTGCAAATAAACTCAGACATATTTTGGTTACAATTACGGGGTTATCCGATTGTAAACTGTCTATCTGCCAGTAACGTTTTGAAATGAACACTTCGTATCGCCAACGAGCAGCAGTAGGAGTTCGTTCTAACAACCTTTGCGGTGGTGAGCGACGCAGACATAAGAGACACAAAACTTTGAAAGGTTTACGCCGACGTAAAGGCAACTGCATTGTGTCGACGCAGAAGCATAAATTCTATTCACCAGCACATCAGTGAGGGTGTTTACGTCGTATGCATCCACGCACAAATGTATGGGCGTACAAATAGCAGTCGCTTTCAAAATAAAAACAACGATATTGATTTGCATGCATTATCTCTATGCTAGGCTCTTGACTATTGTTCTTTCACGGACCTTACGCGGGCCGGTCAGGGAAAGCCAACGGGCCGGATGTGGCCCGCGGGCCGTATGTTGCCCATGTATGGTGTACGGTCACTAAATGTACACATAAATTATTTTATTGTAAGGCCCCCCATGAACGAAAGTACACAAAACTTGGCATGCATTCCGAGGGTGTCATAATGATCCTACACTTTCAATTTCGTGCAGTTTTGACCATGTCAGCCAGAGATATTGTGATGAAAACACCTACATTTTTGCTTTTTAATTTTTAACTAGGTGGCGCTATACATGAAATAAGTGGTAATGGGATGGGTTGACATGGCCCCTTGAGATCAACATACAAAAAAAAGGTGGACCTCCTAGGCCCTACGGTTCTCGAGATATTCACAGAAAACTGTCTCCGGCCACCTACAGGCCAGTTGGTGTATAGTAACATAAATTAATTTATTGTGTGGCCCCCCATGAACGGAATTCCACGAAACTTGGCGTGCATTCAGAGGGTGTCATAATGATCCTACACTTCCAATTTCGTGCAGTTTTGACTATGTTAGGTCACAGATACCTGCGATTACAACACCTCATTTTTACTTTTTTGTGTTTAACTAGGTGGCGCTATACATGAAATGAGTGGTTATGGAATGGGTTGACATGGCCCCTTGAGAACAACTTACAAAAAAAAAATGGTCCCCCTAAACCTTACGGTTCTCGAGATATTCACAGAAAACTGTGTCTGCCCTACCCTCCTTTCGGGGGGTGCAGTCCAGCGGGGGGGCTACAGATCAAAACGAAAAACGATGGTTCCATGCTATCCATATGGGGTTACATGCCCACCAAGTTTCGTGTACCCCGGTCTTTCAGTGTCCCGGGACTCATTGACGAAAATTTGGACATGCGAAAAAGAAAAAAAAAAAAAAAAAAAAAAATCTGACTAAACCTATATGACCGCCGCTTCGCTGCGCGGCGGTCATAATAAATAAATAAAAATCTGACTAAACCTATATGACCGCCGCTTCGCTGCGCGGCGGTCATAATAAGAAACTTATGGATTCATGTTTAACATATATCTTTTATCATTGTTCAATTTTAAACAATACTTCATGATCCCCAACCACACGCAATCGTCTTATTGCATTCTATCAGATCCAGCACCATGCAGACATTATGGTATTAACTGTGCAAAAGTTTTCCCCCCTCTTGGATATTTACAGTTTTACTGCTTTTATCAATTTAATTTGGCCTTTTTTACAATAATTTACAAAAATCCCCTCTTTAATTAGCCTGGAAATATCCAGACTCTCGTGTACATTTAATTTGTACAGAGAGTCTGGCAGTTCTCAATAGGGAAACATTTGCAACACTTGCATCATGACGGGCACTAACTTTGAAATCATTGGTTCAGCCTTATCATATTGATCAGATATCCCTAATGTTACTTCCTACTTAACGCCTTAACACCTAAACTTTACAAACTGACAATAAACAGCATCAACAGTCAGGAAACAATGTATGTGGGTCTACCTTTGCTGTAAATACATTTCTAAATTTTTTGACGTTTGCAGGCGTTGCTGCTTCTGTTTATCACAATAAGTTTCGGTTTCTTCTTAGCACATTGATATTGTACTAAACATAGGCCTGTATAGTCACAGAAATCTAGATGGCTCGAAAGTACAGCAGTGGGGTTTACTGGCACAAATTCAATATTTTCACATGCCTGAGCTATGACTATAGGCAGTGCAAAGCTGCCATCTAGTGGCAGTAAGGCACTATGCTGTATTTGAGAAAGCAAAGTTGCTGTGTATGAGACTCCCTTCTCATCAGACAGACATTAGCACAACAACTCTTTCCTCACAAACATTCACACTCATTAAAAGCTCAATAGGAACAAAGAATCTATATACATTTAGATGAAACCAAACATTTACCTCTGCAACAACAATGTTTATTCTTGCCTCAGAATGAGCATTATCTACAGACACTGAAATATTTCACATAGCGTACTCTACTGCCTTTATTACCAACCACTTTGTTGGGGTGCTTGATTTGAGCCCTGTCTCCTCCTCATCTGCACTTGAGTCTGTCAGAAAATAGCTTCTGTCCACACTCCAGAGCTTTCTGAATCATGTTATGGATGGAGGCCTTTAAGTTTGCTGTGAAAATCCTCCCATGGCCTCTTCACTTCCCCTGTAATGTTGTCTGTTTTGTTGGAGAACACTGATAAAGTGTTACTGCATTAAGCAACATCTCAATAAGCACTACAGTATAACAGCTGCATACAATTCTGAACTGCTCATGGAGTCAGTGTCCTCAATGGCTGCTCTCTAAGGGGCCGTTTACACGACGCCGGTTCTTTTTTTAAGCCGGTGACTTTATTTTTATCGGTTAGGCCTTGCGTCTACATGACGCCGGCATTTTAGGAGGCTGTAACCAATAGTTTTTGCAACCGGCTTCCGAAGTGGGATTTTTTAAAAACGCTGGCTAACTTTTGCCGTGTAAACGGCAAAGCCGGCAATTTTATGACGACATAACCCCACCCCTAACCTCTGACCTAAACCCTGCCTCCGCACTTGACCTCACCTGACTCGAGTCTTCCCTAGTCACAACAACAACAATGTTGGATCACAGAATCGTGTGTGTACTGCAGGCGCTGCTGCATTTGTTAACAGTAGGCTACTCGAACAAAACCTTGAAATGCTGCATCATTTCGACGACCAGCGGCAGTGCATTAACAACAGCATGTGACTCCCAGTCAACATTCTCCTGATACTTCTTCGCTTTGTAGTTGAGGGTGACTCGAAGGAGCAAGTCCACTTCGTTGTCAGTCCAAGGAGTCATTTCTAGCACGTCCGTTTGCCATCTTCTTCATCTTTTATGTGCATGCTCCACCCCTTCTTCCAGGGTTTTGGAATTTTTCGGCAGAAACCTTACAGTGCCACATACAGGCCTGGCATATGCACTACAGCACCTTTAGCCACTTTCACCTCTGTGTGTACACGCAAGTTTTTTTTTTTTTCTTGCCGGAATCGTTAAAGGTTTGAAAGCGGTAAGAAAAAATACACCCGTTGGTTTCATGTAAACGCGCCCTAACACTCCTGAAAGCTATCCATGGCTTTGACAGCTGTTCTGATAGCATCTGCTATTCTTTCTGTAGACACTGACATCAAATTATTACAGTCATCACACATCAGTGTGTGTGTGTGTGTGTGTGTGTGTGCACGCGCACAAGTGCGTGTTTTGTTGCAGCAAAACCAAGAGAGGGATGGGAAAGTTATATGATATTAAATACATTTTTGATTGAGTATCTTTAAAGTTTAACATCCAACATTTAAAGAGCTGGCTTCATATCACTTTATACTTCTATACTGTATTTTATACAAATACTTCTGTCTGTTCAACACAGAAGGTATTTGGTGGTGTCTGTTTTCTAACACTTAGATTCACACCTCTGAGTAAAAAAACAGCAATTGAGAGAGTAAAAGGGAGTTAAGGAGTTATCCTTTGATGTACATGTGTGTGTGCATGTGTGCGTGTGTGTGAGTGTGTGTTGCACTAATCCACATCACTGCATGTATGTATGTACTCCTGGAGCCTATTCTCACCACTTTTCTGTCTAAATATTTCTGTGTGAGTCTCTCTCTCTCTCTTTGTGTGTGTGTGTGTGAGGTTAGCTGCTCTAGTTCCTCAGAAGGATGCTGAGGTCATCTGCCACCTTCAGCAGAATCTGGAGAGTATCACAGATAGGAACAGCAGTCAGCCCATAATGACGTGTGTCAGCACTTATCAGTACTCACACACTCTCTCTCTCTCTCTCACACACACACACACTATTTAAACACTCTCTCATACAAGGCAAGGTAAAGCAATGCAAATTCAAATAGAGAACATTCAACATATAGAGGCAATTCAATATACTTTACACGAATAAAAACAAAAGGAATAGCCGATGGAAAAGACAAAGACATACGTAAATATAATTAAGATAAAGTACAAGAACAAAAGTCCCCACTATTCAGCCCCTCCAGTCCTCAGCCCATGATGACTCAATCAACACATGTTTCAGTCAAAGCTTGCCAGTGTTTCCCAAGGTTTGGAGAGTGCAGTGGAGGGTAGTTAGCTTGCTTGTTAATGTTAGATATATCTGTATAGTTATATCTGTATATATATAGTTGGCTCATATTTCAGATGTGTTTTGGGGTTACAATAAGAGCTTTCTATTTGTCTTTTACACGCTAGTGTTCACAAAATCCAAGCATAAAAAAGCCAAACAAACAAAGTTTATCTGTAAATACAGCCATTTCTAATAGACTCATATAAGTACATCTGCACACACACACACAGACTCACACACAAGCAGTCAGACACACATTGAGACTCATATAAGTACATCTGCATACACACACACAAACACACACACACACGTGTGAGAGATGTACAGATAGCAGATAGTTCCTTATCTTATGGTTTTATCTGTGCCATCTCCGTACTGTTTTTCCACTCAGAGGTGTGAATCTAAGTGTCAGTAAACAGGACACCCTGAGGTTGTCAACCCACAACATGACCTAATAATTAGTATAACTTAAGGATTATGTGGACATTATAATATTAAATGTTGACACTTCAAAGATTTATGCAGTACTCCATAGGTTTACCATCACTATCTCTGTTTCACTATGCCAACACACACACACACAAACACACACACAGGAATGCGTGCACACACACACACCAATATTTCCACCGGATAGCTGTGCCTTAATGATAACTGAGTCAAGTCAAGTACCATGGACCATGGTTGTTTATCATGTTGTCATTCAGAGACATTAAAAGACAAGCAATATTTCACTTCAATCGGAACAAAGACTAATAGCCAATCAGAAACAAAGACTAAGAGCCAATCAGAACAGCCAATCAGAACAAAGACTAATAGCCAATCAGAACAAAGACTAATAGCCTCTCTTACTCCCCCTTTCTTGCCCTCTCTCAGTCTTTCCATTTTTAACTCCACCCATGTCTGATATGTCACACCTGAGGCCTCTTCTGATTGGCCATCTAAGGTGATAACATGTGAGATGGAGTGATTAATAGCACACACACCCAATGAGGTCAGGGCCATTCTGCATCAGCACAGCATGGAGATCTCCTCCGCATTTCAGCTGCTTGGTGAGTGACACCTCTCTCTCTCTCTCTCTGTGTGAGTGTGTGTGTGTGTCGCAGGTTGAGTGGCAAATTGAGCCGATGCCCGCGATAAAAGTGCATACAATTTTTTGATGTGCCTGTGTCAGACCCTTTTGGTTACATTCTTAAAATGCCACTCCGAGCGCTATGAGAACTCTCTGACAGCATTTCAAGTAAGGAAGAGCACGGCTTAGGCTACGAAAGCTAAAAATAAAGTAAAGTAACTGATCATACTTGTAAAATGTTTTGCTTGCATAAAAGGAGTCATTAAGCATAAACTGCTCACAAAGTAGTTTGTGGCAAAGTGGTTATCACAGAACAAAGACCTCTTTTATTCTTACTATTCTTTCTATTCTATACACTCTTTTATTTCTTAAAAAAAGAGCCTTTCATTAGGAAACTCAATAGTAAGGCTCATTCAAATACATAATGCCCCACCTTGATTAGAACCTTGTTATGGGAGAAAATTTTTACATTGTGTTAAAAATTACTATCGGCCAATATATCTGTTATCAGTTTTTGAAAAACTCGAAATCGGTATCAGCCTTCAAAATCCCATATTCGTCAGGCTCTATAGAAGATGGAGACAAATTGACACATACATACAGGCATGCACACACACACGCATCCACATGCACAGACAGACAAGCACGCACGTACGCACACAGGCACACACAGACACATGCACACAAACGCAGATACAAGCATGCACAAAAGTTGCAAGAGTAGGGGATGGAGTAGGAGATGGAGACAAATTGACAAGCTTGATTTATTTTCGCGGAGAAGATGTACAGGACTGAGTGGCGGTCATATTTTGTACTGCTATGCGGTACATCTATTTTATTTAGAAGGACAACACAATGTGGTTTACAACTTTATGCTTTTTAAGGATGTTTTGGCTCAAATTTTGCCACAACATGCATTTTAAGCAATAGATGGATTTGACAATCTGTCATGAGTGCTGAGGGGAAATGTATCATTTGTCTACAGAAATTCACCAAATCAGAGTCACAATTTCCCATGTTCTTGCATGTATTGTACTGCTTTTATACTTGTAAAATATATCTCTCTATATATGGGTCATTCTATAATTCGGGGTACATTTCGTGTCTCCGAGATCAACATTTTGTTATTTTCAAATTTCGGATAGGCAGTGAGGAATGTAATGTAATTTGCACAGAATGTTGAGGATTCACCAACAGTAGGTGTAGTATTTGTCAACTTTGTTATTGTGATATTGGTAGATGTTTGTTGATATTATTTTTTTAAAGGCACACTATGCAGGTTTTTTAGCTTAATATGCAAGTTTATTAGCTTAATGTACCTTCATTTAAAAGCTTCAGAATCATTGGAATGGTTATATGACTTTTTTCGGGTTGAATGGTGGCCGTCTCGCTTCCCCCTAGCGCCTGTGAGCGGAAAAACCACCCTTGCAACTGTGGGCCGGCGGGCCGACGGCGCAGTGTCAGGAAGTATAACGAGTGTAACAAATTGCTTTACTGCATTCAAATACACATACACGCCAGGCACCGGCTAGAAGAAGGTAGTGATGGAGTTTCTCAGACATTCGTCATGACAGAGCCAGCGAAAAAGAAGCAAAAACCGAGAAAACAGTAAGGAAATTGCAAATACTGCATAGTTTACCTTTAATATGATTAAAATCCATGAAATTGTGGTTTTATACACTGTACATGCCATGTGGTATAGTTTGAGATTAGAGAGTTGAGCTGTTTTTCTACACTTGTACGTACCTTGAATTATAGAATGACCCATGTAAATAAATCTATGAAAGATTTGAATGAATGTTTAAGAAGTAACTTAGTTCTTATGTTTCATGCAGTGCTCATTGAACTTCTTCAGTGTAGACAGGCTGAAGGTACGTATTAACTTGTGTATATTTTTATTTATTGTGTTTGAAGGTACATGCTCTCTGAATGCTGAGGAGGGCTTTAAAGGGATATTCCACCATTTGGGGAATACACTCATTTTCCACCTCCCCTCGAGTTAAACAATTTTTTACCTTTCTCCAGTTCATTCAGCCGTTCTCCGAGTCTGGCGATACCAGTTTTAGCTCCAGCCTAGCATAGATCATTGAATCTGACTAGACCATTAGCTTCTAGCCAAGATTTCCAGGAATTTTCCTATTTAAAACAGATTTCTGAGTGCAGGGGACAAGACGAGATGAGCTATGAGACATCTACGTTCACACTCTGTATCGTGTTTCAACACACTTTAGGTCAATATCACACCTTACACGAACCTTACACGGTCAATATCACATTAACACAAAAACGTTGCCTGGTGTCCCTTTAATGTGCTTGGATTGGGTCTTATCTCTTAATCCAAAAAGTCCCAAAGTGAGTCAGCCATGTGTAGCCTACTGTAAGTGCCATATACTCCTCGAGTGAATAGTATTCAAGTCCAAGTCGAGTCGCAAGTCATGCCGATTTTGATCAAGTCGAGTCTGAAGTCATTAAAATCATGACTCGAGTCTGACTCGAGTCCAAGTCATGTGACTCGAGTCCACATGTCTGCCTATTACTCAGATGTCATTTAGTAGGTAAGTCAGCCGATCAGCTTAACATTGCTATTTATTGACATCAAACCTGAGAAACGTCTGTGAAAGGATTTGCAGCTTTCAAGTGACAAAAACTGCTAATTCACCCTTCGCTAAGTCCCGGGACCGGGACTTTTCAATGAAATGTCATTTACAAAGACATCGTACCACACTGAAAGCTAATATTTTGCCACTAGCAACCTACATCTGTCCTCTGTCAAATACAGTTGGAATTTCAACTCTGAACAAAACCGTGAGAAGTCGAATGTGCGTTTTGTTTCATTCGTCTCTCAGCCAGAATGAATGGAAGGGCATGGGGGACGAAAGAAACATACCATTTAAGCTATGTACTTCCCACAACTTCAATATTTGACAACATATGAATGGTACTTGAAATACTGTAGGTGTTATTTTAAATAGATTGCTGATGGGCTATATATCTTGGTGAACGTCTGTTAACAACTTCTTGCCGTCATCGTGAAGCGTGTATCTCGCGGTTATGGAAATATCATGCAATATGCCATTTTTTCTATAGTGTAACATGTTATTTCACTGTGTCTTTACGTGGGTTATGGCACCACACATCCAAATAAGTGCCCTTCATGACCCACAGTCCTTCAGTCTCCACAGGTTAACATGGCAAAACTCGAAAAGCTTGCCAGACCTCCTGTGCCTAGTGACGGGTTGCTAAGCCACGATTGGCCTGTGGCGGTTTTCGGGTGTGGCTTAGCGAAGGGTCAATTGCCAAGTTCACATTAAAATCATTGCACAATTGAACTACAACAAGTCCACAACTGGGAAACCATGTATTATTCCCACATGAGGTGACGTTGACACTGGGTAAAATGTTTTCCCCATGCTCATGAACGCATGGCAAATGTCAGGTCATCATCGTCATTTCCAGCACTGTGGGGAGTATATGTCAGGTCATCGTCGTCATTTCCAACACTGTGGGGAGGGGCCGCGCTATGGGGAGTAAAAGGGCTGCATAGTGTTAATTTTGTCACCTATTTTTAATTTAGTCGTAGGGCCCTATCATGACATTCTAAAGTGCATCGTCACTCGTCAAAAGTCTATTCAAATTTAGTAGGATGTCCAGTTCACATTGGGAGGGGTTTCGTTCTCAAAAGTGGAGCGCATGGCGTAACAAGGTGTTCCTAGGTCTTTTAATCAGTCATATGGGTGTGTTTGGGGCGTAACATCATTTTAAACCAATGAGAATGACATCTGTCATTCCCTTTAATGGCGCAACGCGCGATATGTCAAATAAATGCATCGGTATTTTGGCATTCAACTGCGCATTTGAAGGAGGCTGCTTGCGAGACCGTATGGAATAGTCATTCTTAAACCATGCTTTACTAAAACCTAGCATAGCCTTCACGCATTTGCACTCGTCTATTATTTGAACTCATTGGCAAAGTGAAACTAACTTCACCAAGGAGTCAGTCAACGACAAGACAGTTATATGCAGTTACTTTCACTATTGACTGACAATGGGTTACCATCGAAAACATAGGCTGGAAAAAGCAACACTTACCCTAATGTTGCTCAAATGACTGAATAAAACAACATTTATCCTGCAGAGGAGTTGCTTATATCTCGTGACAGTGTGTCTTCAGCTGTGCTCCATACATGTCTCTCGCCTCTCCCCTAATCACTTTTAACCGTCATTAACAATTTGCAAATGATGGTGAATAACTACTCATCATGAGATGTACAGTATTTCGTAATATCTTTATTCTAATTATGTTTACCATTGTAATCGTGCAATTTGTAATGCTTTGCATGGACGTGCGCTGTTGTGCGTTCATGAATGATAGAAGGTATGAACAACTCGCCATTGACTTCTGACCAGGTTTAGGTGGTGTATGATAGCGATTTTTAGACAACGCGCCAGGTCCCTCCCTAGGTTGTTAATTGCCACACCCCTGGGCGCAATGCTTAAAAAATAAAGGTGCAAAATAACGAATTCAACTTCGCGCCGGTGAATAACGAACTTTACGCCATGCGCTGGTGACCCAAAATACAGCCCTTAGTCTTGTGACGAAATGTCCTTTTTAGTCTTTGTCATATTTAGTCATTCAGATATCATTTTTGTTAGTCAAGTTTTAGTCGACTAAAAGTCTCGTCATTTTAGTCTAGTTTTAGTCAAAAGAGAACCCAAGGTATTAGTCAAGTTTTAGTCAAAACATTTTAGTCTTTTGTTAATAACAAATTATTTCTGATTACCATTTCAGTCAAATTTCCCTTCACGGGATCAAAAGAGTATATATACTTAAAATAGTCTTTCACACATCTCAATTTTTCCCCAAGAGTATCTCTTCAGTTACAATGGCTCCTTCTGACTTTTTTAAAGTCAGTGCGTTTACAGTTAAAGCGTAATTCCTGCGAAAATGGACCAAAAGGTGTTTTTCTGCATTAAAACACGTCAAATAAGCCGTGTAATTCCAAAGTTTTTATAGTCTGTTATGAACTTATATTTGGGCAAACTACCTCAAACAACAAAGTACAGTGGGTCCCAGTTAAAAATTGACACTTCATTCACGATCATGGTGAATGGTGAAATGTACAGTATACACGGTTTTCTGGAACAAATCTTCAATGGACTACCTATAGTTTAGCATTTGATAATCGACTTGTACGGACTTTCCTTCGAGAGGAGCTGGTAGGGAGTCAGTATGGTAAGTGTTCTTAAAAGTCTTCTGTGATAAACTCTGGGTTCGCTAACTAGGTCGTTGGTGCTTCGTTTTATGTGTAGGAACCCTGAGCAAGCTACTGAAGAAGTTTGGTGCTGTTTTGAACAATATTACTGGTCGAAAAAATTATACTATTTGGAAAGCGTTTGGCATACCGCCCCATCTTCGCTACTGATTCGTGTTGCAGCCACAGGGTAGCAGCAACAGCGCGTAGCCTAGCCTAGAGGAAAGCTGCTGCACATGAACTAATTTGGAATATTTTGAAAGCGTAACAGCTAGATTCTGTCTTCTCATTTTGTAGATGAAAATGGAGAAAGATTTCATCTTAGTTCTTATTTAAAGGAACCGTATGTAAGAAAAATATTTCAATTTATCATAAAATGGCCCTGATATGTCACTAGACATTAAGAAATCATGTTCATTTCAAATACTTATATCACTGACAACAGTAGTACGGCTGGGATATTGTCATTTAAAAAGTGAAGTTGCAGCCCTCAACTGGTGTTGATGTTGTGTTTTGTCATGTCATGTTGTGTTTTAGCCTGATGCGCCACCCTCCACCTATCTACTAATCATGAAGTCAGTAGTGTTTCGCCATCAGGGTTGGCAACCTCGAGTCAGGGGGGAGGGGGAGGGGATACACCGCTCTTCAGTATTTTGAAAGTGATTGCAGTACCAGTTTTGGCCTCAATCTTACATATGGTTCCTTTAATGCAAAACATTTTAGTCTCGTCTTTTTTTGTCAACAATAATGCATGTTAATAAAGTCTTAGTCAGTATTTCAGGACATTGGTGCAGTCTCGTCATCGTCTTGTCTTAGTCATGGGAAAAAAGGTTGTTGACGAACATACCTCGTCTCGTCTGACGAAATGAACGGGCTGCGATCGCATAGTCCAGGACTCCAGGCTGCTATAGGACATGACTCAGCAAAGAACTTATGCAAACAGCAATATTGTGTTTTTTAAGCAGTAATCAGCCTGGCCCCTAAAACGTTAAACAAAGGGGACTCTCAGACAAATCAGAAAAATACAATTGCCCATCCTGACAACACACCTGTAAAACTGTGTGTGTGTGCATTTGTGCGTTTGCCTGAGTGTGTGATGATTCTGTGATCCTGTGTGTAGTTATGTCCTATCTTATTGATTATGTGCCCTCTCCTTATTGATTATTCTATCTTATGGATTATGTGCCTTCTCCTCATTGATTATTCAGCGCTGAATATCAAGCCAGTTCTCAAAGTTTCTCCACACCGCTGGCCAGATGAAGGCGACCCAGTGACTCTGTCCTGCGAGGTTAAAGATTCCTCCTTAAACTGGACATATCTCTGGTACAGAGTCAGAGGTGATCTTAAGGATGCATTAAGCGGTTCCTTTTTAGAACCCCTCTCAGACAGCAGCAGAGAGGCTGGAGGGCTCTACACTCTCGGTCCTGCTACCCATGAACGCTCGGGGCAGTATGTGTGCAGAGCACAGGGAGGAGAACTGACCGATCAGACAGACTACAGTGATGCGGAGACTCTTTGGGTCACAGGTGGGTAAAACATCCCTGAAGGAGTTTTGTGTTGAGATTCTCTATGTGTCAATCAAAAGTCAATCAAAAATGGCACCTGTTTCTCCTCTGTCTCAGATTCACAATGGTTTCCCCGCATGCCTTCAGTCACACCCAACAGAGCTCAACATTTCTCAAGCGACTCTCTCTCACTGAGATGCTCTACTGGGATAGTCGCTCAGAGATGGAGACTGAGATGGAAGACAGACAGATATGGAGGACAAGAGTGTCCCTCGGGGTGGACAAAAAAGGCAGGGTCAAAGTTCACATGTAGCACCATCAGGTTACTTCAGTATGACAGTGGAGTGTACTGGTGTGAGTCTGAAAATAGATGGTACAGCAATGTTGTCAACATTACAGTGACAGGTACAAAACATTACAGGTAGAGATTAAATTAACTGTGATGTGTTGACCCTTGAGTTTGAGCTGTTGACTTGAACTTGAGTTGCTCCTGGGGGGAGGGGGGGGGGGTTGTAATTGGTTCACTGCATGTCACTCTGGATGACAAGGTATCAATATCAATATTTGTCCTGCTGTTTTAACAAGACAGGTAAATAGTGTGGACATGATGTTAAATGAATGACCTGGTGTTAAAAAATAAATAAGGTCTTCTGGATGATAACAAGTTCAAACTTTTGGGAGCAAGATATTTTAAATCGGAAATCGTGTTAAGGTTGTCTTGACAGTAAGCCTAGGCTACAGTGAGATGAACACGTCTGCCGTTCAGCCTTGTCAGTAAAAAGTGATGTGTTAAAATTACACATTGCTGTGTGTGCTCAGGGACAACACATTTTGTGTCAATTTCAACACAGCAATTGTGTGGCTGGGTGAAAGGTTAAAGACAAATTTCAGCTATCTAACAAAAAAAAACCCTGTATTTTTTAACCCACCCAGCCAGCCACACAATTTGGCTGTCTTCACATAATTGCGGTGTTGAAATTGACACAAAATGTGTTGTTCCTGAGCACACTAAGCAATGTCATTTTAACACATCACTTTTTAGAGTATATCAGCAAAACTGCAAAGCAAAAGTAGTTCCTGCGCAACTTCATTAATTTTCCTGGCCACAAACCCACGAGGATCATTAAAGTGTAGTTTCACCAACTGGCAGGTCAGCGTCACTTTTTTAAATTTTCCAAATATGCACCAACAATAGGTTATCTTTGCTGGTGAGCTTTCAGTTAATGGGCCTTGGCTATGTCAGGCTTTCCTAACATCATCTGCTTCATGGATAGGATGCAAGGCAGATTATGTCAAAAGGTTTCCACAGCATACATGTCTAAGTAGGTCTAATGGATTCTTATTTTAATAATTGCCAGATGATATGTGATGCTTCACATCTTATCACAAACGTGGAGGCGAAATGGCCAGGGCCAGTACACAATGCCAGGATGTACCAGGAATCTAATTTGAGCGACACATTTTAACAGGGTGCGTTAGGCCTATACCTTACTGGAATATTATCAGATACACTACAGACTAATTAATGTGTATGCTGTATCTCAGGGGTGGGCAAACTTTTTGGCTCAAGGGCCACATTGGGTTTTGAAAATTGGTCGGCAGGCCGCACAACCCCAAACCCCCCCCCCCCCCACGACACACGCGTAAAAAAATACATTTTTTATAGCTTATAATTTAGCATGAAAAGTATTTTGTATACAAATGTATAAATTGTGCACTGTCGCTTTAAGACAGTCACTTTAATTCACGTTTATTTCGCCATGATCTTCTGCCTGCTCCGCTATGGCTAGTGCTGTACCTACGGCTGGGCGCTCTCACAGTTTTTAAATGGTCAGTATTGGGAACTACTGTTGCCTTCATGATTTCCTTTTAAAACTTTCTTATAAGAAGGAGATATCAATTATCAACAATCACAAGCCAGCTGGAACCTGCGGCTCTCTCTCCCTCTCGTGAGTGCAGACGCCTTCCCAATTAAATGGATTGCATAATGTTCACGTTAGATCTGCTGCAAAGGAGATAACTAAGAGTTAACTTAGAGATAACATCATGTAAAACTATTTAACATGATGTTTTGACATTGACATTGTAAACGTTATCTAAGGAGAGTGAAAAGCAGTTTGCAGTAAAGCTAACCAACGTCGTCTCTATCGCAGGAAAAAAATAGCGAGCAGCCTGATCACTAAATGAAATGCTCGGCGGGCCGGATGAAAGTAGCCTGGTGTTACCATCCTACGTACTTCCGGCCAAAATTTGATTTCAGCCTCGCACGTAGTCTGGCCCAACCGACAGTATGCGGTTCGCGTACGACCGCGCCAATCAGTGAACAGTTGAGTGATGACGCGGAACTTGCCTGCCGAGTTGCTTGTAGTCCAGCGAAGCTTGTAGTTCAACAGCATAGCAACAATGGCGACGGAGGAAGAGACGCTAGAAGCTATCCACGAAGTTGTCTCAACTCTCGAGGGCATTACGCAATTAAAGCAGGAACAAGAGGCTTGTCTTGTCAATTTTATAAATGGCAAGGACGTCTTATAACTCTCCTTCCAACTGGCTTTGGGAAAAGTTTGATTTATCAGATGGTGATAGCTAAACCTAAACGCACAAGTGTAGGCTACTACATGCATCACTACTTATCATGTTTTCAAATAAACGTTTGCTGCTCGTTATTCTCCCCCCTACTCTCAAATTACCTTAACAAAATCAATGCGGCATAGGCCTAGGCCTACTTAAGGAATGGAATGTTAGCTACCCTACCGAGCAGGGCTCAAGGCGAGGCGGTGTGTCTTGACGTGAGCTAGCCTGTTACCGAGCGGAGCTCAAGATAAGGCTGCTGTGATTGTGCTTGACTGGGACTAGCGGTTACTGAACTGGGCTCAAGGTAAACCGCTCCGTGTTTGTGTTTGACAGAGGCTAGCCTGTGGCCGAGCTGGGCTCCAGGCGAGGCTACCGTGCTTGTGGACAGTAACGTTAGCCAGTCACCGAGCGTGGCTCAAGGTAGGCTGCGTTGTTTTATGCCGAGGCAAGCTCCAGGTTAAATAACACGTAGGTCGTCAGTACAATCCAACTTATCCGAGAGTGTAGTCTGAACAGCCCGTGGAGAACAAAGTAAGCTCCGACGAAGTCACCGGGCTGCGTAGAACAACAATCGTCTGATAAGCGGCGAGAAGAGATAACAGGGAAAACTGGCGTGTGACAAGAGCTGATATAATCTCGGCGACGTGACGCTTTTGGTATACAACTCTCGGTCTGTGGCTGGCGCAAGTTAGAGATATATCCACTACGAAGAGACTGCCCTAGCGGTCAGGTAGCCTGCATACTAGCCAGCGGTCTGTTTACTACTGAGAGCAGAAGAGCCTGAAGCGGAAGTGGTAAGCGTAAAAGCCTGAACTCCGGCGCACAGCACACGTCATTACCAAACGTTGCTGATTGGTTAAGGGAACTCCAATGATTTTAAACCTCAAAATAAGCATCCGCCCATTACGGAGACAGATTATTATTACTTTGTTCCAGACTGTATGACTTAGAGAATTCGTAGTCACAGGCGGTAAGGGCCAGGCTAGGATGAAAGTGCTTGGCGGGCCGGATCCGGCCCGCGGGCCGGATCCGGCCCGCGGGCCGCAGTTTGCCCACCCCTGCTGTATCTTAATGTTATATGTGCAATTACAGGAGAACTTGGTACTCGGGGATAGAGGATACCCATGCCTTCCGACACTCATTACCCCTATCTTACCCTGATTCCGATGCTGGAGCGTAAACAAGGTTTAACTTGGCCCACAGCAGAACCCGCGTTAAAATGGAAAATGACATTTGGGATTCTCAAGGGGTCTATGACCCCCTCAATCTGTGACAAGGTACAGTAGGCTAGTTTAAGAAAGCATCATTCAAAGCAGTCAATATGTCCACTAAATTATTTAATTGTAACGTCGGCGCACAAGACATTGCGTAGCGTTCTCCCACGCAGGGCATGCTGGGATGCAGGAGCGAACAATTGGGGTTTATGTCTGTATTTCTCCTTAGTTTTGAGTGTAATGTTATTGTAACATGTTTCCCTTTTAGTTCTCCCTCGTGTGTGATCCTCTTTGTGTGGGGGCTGCGTCCACCCCTGTATATGTAGCGTGTGTGTGTACTTGACCTGCTCCGTGTGTATTGTGTTCTGGGTCTGTGTCCCTGCTCTCGTTTCCTCAGCTAATAAACCTTTTGATTGGACAACTGTGTGTGTCGCTATCAAATCGTTACATTGGTGTCAGAAGCGACTTTCGAACATGGCCTACGCTCAGCGAGAGAAGCTGGGAGCGGGAGACCTCACCACTGGGTGGAGGCCCATGCAAGAGGATCCAGAGAGAGCCCTTGTAAGGGCTGCTAAAAAGCTCGGGGCCTTCTATCACTACTGCCGACGGAGGAGAGGTGCTGCCGTCTGGACCTGCCTGCTGCCATGGGAGGAGATCTTGCCGGAAGAGGGGCCTGAAGAACCTGGGCAGTGACTCCGCGCCGGGTGGTTTGAGGCTGGAGCTGGCGGTGGCCGCAACGCGTGAGCAGAGCCGAGGGAGAGCGGCGAGGAAGAGGTTCCTGGATGACGGACGGTTGGCAGAGGCGCTGGGGGCAGCGAACTCACGACAGTGGGGCAGCTTCGACGGAAAGGCCCTCTGAACTTTAAAACGTTTGGGTGCGTGTGAGAGGCACCGTGCTGTGTGGGCGCCCGTTCTAGTTGGCCTGTTGGCCGGCGCCTTTAAAAAAAAAAAAAAAAAGTTTGTGGTGTGGAGTTCGATAGCATGGCCACCTCGGGGGCCGTGCCTTCGCTGAGGCCGCGAGGGAGTGGAACGGGCCGGGAGTAGAGCAGGACGGCTCTGCGAGGAGGCAACACGAGGAGGGATGCCGAAGACGGTAGCTGCAGCGGGAGAGCTCAGCGTGGTCCGGTTGCTGCGGAGTCGGTGCCTATTTGTCCTGGTCGGTGAATCGACGGAGCGGAGCGGCGTTGGTGCAGCTTCATCTGACCCCCCTCGAACCCCGGTGCTTGGTACAGTGTCGACGGTTGGAAAGGCCACCTAGGGCCCCGCCAGGAGAGGAGGAGTGCCGCGGTGACCACTGTGTGTGTCGCTATCAAATCGTTACAATATATTGTGCTTTTGACATTAATAGGCTATTCTAAGCATTTACACTACGTTCAATTAGGCTATTCTCTACCAAGTAAGGTCTCGTTCCTTGGCAGACGGTCAAGTATACATGGATTTCTATGGAACGTCACGAAAACATGCGTGCGCAACCAAGAGGCAGAAAGCACCACAGAACAGCATAGAGCAATGCAAAAGAGCAAAAGAATAAAATGAGTTTTTGTGCTGAAAACTGCACCAATTCGAAATCACGATGGCTAGAGAATGTTAAATATGTTCAATATCCCTAACGGAATGCATGTCTTCGCCAAAAATGACAAAATACGATGTTATATTAATAATCCAAATGAACGTCAAACTTTGAAATATAGTCTGAAATGAGATGTTATTATCATTGAGACAACAGGGGTATACAAAAAAATCTGATTGTAGCTTACAGCAGCCGACTATTTAGGTTAAGTTTATAACGTAAGTCGCCACATATTTAGACAGTCTCAGTGTTTGTTAAACCTCCTTTCTGATATACCCCCCTGATGATCTCACACTGGTGTGCCACGGAACAGTGGTTGAAAATCACTGGGTCTAGACCATGCCATTGCTACACAAGTGGGGACCGAATTGGAAATGTGTCATAGACATGTGACAATGCATTGGTTGATTTGGTTAAAAAGTCACAGGTTATTGGTTATTATTGTAATGATGCTATTCATAAACAATGAGCTGAAAAGTAACTCAGACTTTTAAAAACAAAATTTTAAAGGATATCGACTAATTAACAATTATCGTTATTTTTTGTCCATATCACCCACCTCTACTTTGCTCCCAAATTAAAGTTTGGACTCATTATCTTCCCTGATTAGACCCTAGGTTGTTTTTACACCGGACCATTCCTTTTATTTGATCCTTGAATTTCCCCTTGAGGATCAATAAAGTATCTATCTATCTATCTATCTATCTGTGTGTTTTGCTTGACCTGTTTTATGTGTTCATTCAGCTGGTGATGTGATTCTGGAGAGTTCCTCCCACTCTGTGACTGAAGGAGATCCTTTGACTATGCGCTGTTTATACAAGAACAATCCCTCAACCTCCAGTGCTGATTTCTATAAAGACGGATCACTCATTCAGAACCAGACTAGAGGAGAGATTACCATCCCTGCAGTCTCAAAGGCACATGAGGGTCTCTACAAGTGCAGACACCCAGAGCTGGGAGAGTCACCAGAGAGTTGGGTCAAAGTCATGAGTGAGACACTTCACACTCCCTCTTCTCTCATATAACAGATGCCACATTCATTAATAATTTGATTTTATAGAGGAATAATATTTTTAGAATAATTTATGAATACATGTGAGTGGTATGTGAGCAGGCGCGCCTGCAGGTGTACGTCCGTACGCACTGTGCGTACCATCAGGCTACTCAACAGCGAGAGAAAATTTCCCTTGTGTGTGTGTGTATTCACACCAAATTGGCCTACCATACCTTCCCAACTATGCACAGTATCCCATTAGCCAAATGCCATCAGGCTATTTACCATTTTCTATTACGTAAAGTTAGTGAACACGTTATCAAAATTAACGTGCACACATTTTGCTTGAGCAGGAGAGAGAATACACACGCAGGCACGCAATAGGCTACTTGTTGTTTTCTTTTACTCGGCTATCTATATATGGTTATCAGCATACAATGTTGAGCTAATTTACTAACTCAATACTCATCATGGATATCACAAGTTTTAAACAACGAAAACAGAAAGGATAGAGGCAGCAAAGCTAGGAGTTATTCCAGATGGACAAGAACAAGGTAGGCAATTGGTGTGCTTGTCAGAACGTTAGACTGCACTAAAGCCAGACGTCACGTTACGCTAGAACAAAACTAAAGGTAACTTTAGCCTGTATAGGGCTGTATCAAGTTGTCGTTGTATTATTTGTCGTTGACGTTGTCGTTGTATTATTGCATGTGGATGTTGTTATGCTATGTAGGCTACTTTTTTGCTGACAGACCAATGCACCGACCTAAAACGGTCAAATATTGTTCACGAGTGAATTATTTTTTTGCGGGGGGGGGGATGGGTGTGCGTACCATAGCATTAATTCCTGCAGGCGCCCCTGTATGTGAGTGCTGTGTTTGTATGGCTGTTGGAACACTTCTCTTTGGGGATTCTCACAACTGGCGCAACGTCATATAATGCATTTAAACAGGTTCACGCCCCTTTTTAGGGGAAGACAAGTTAGCATTATATCATTGATTCCAATGGGAAAGACAGCTAGTAGTCACACATCACTTCTAGTTATTAATTCACAAGACATTTAATCCTTTTACTAACACAACGGTTAGGAAGAAATATGTATATAACTGACTCATGTCGAACCTATGTACATTACCAACCTAATTTGTTTCCAATACCCCAATGTTGAGGACAAATTTAGCCCGTAGCTAACACTTACCATACTATCCAATGCAAAACGTTAGCTTGCTAGCTAGCTAACTGTGGAACTTTAGTATAACATAGCCAATTATTTCACCTAGTTGTAGGAAATACGTTTGTATTTCAAGTGATGGAATTAAGGGTTGACTTATGTTTAGTTGACATTATGACATAAAGTTAAGCTTGCCAAACTTAGTTATACTATCAGCCACAGGCAGCTTGACTGTGACTATAGCCTACTCGTTCGTGACACTCCTGTTAGTAAACTGGAAATAGCAAAAAATAGTAATGTAATGGTCACCTTAATCCCATGAACACAGATGACTCTCACACCAACCTTATTTTGTGCCTTTTATTCACGTTTGTTCAAAGATTTAGTAAGTACAAGCCCTTTTCGCTCCCTACTTCGATGCAGCTCCATAGGTTTCCATTCAATCGAAACGGTACAAGGGGGCAGCACATACAAAGTTCCCAGATGTGCCGGTTGTCCATATGAATTAAGTATATCTGCCTAGCCTATTATACAGGATCTCACATTTCATTGTTCAGGTGGATGAACTCTCCATATCTGAAATGAATATATTCATGAGCATGTTAGAAATACTTAAAACAAGTATTTAAAGTACGCAAACAGAAAATAATGATTCTGCTCTCACCCCCCCCCCCCCCTTCTGTCTCTCTCTCTCTTTTTCTCCATGTATTTTCATGCAAGTCCATAATGGTCGCATCACAACATTCAGCTTTCTGAGTTTGCAAACAAGCTGGGTAAATGAAGGAGACTCAGTGACTCTGGGATGTAAGGTTAGATCCTCCTCCAAATTGACATTCCTCTGGTACAGAGTTGTTCCCTACAGAGAGGACTTGCCCTATGTCCAGTACAGATGGGGCCATTACTCTGCAGAGCTCCTCCCAGACAGCAGCAGAGGATCTGGACGCTACACTCTCAGTCCTGCTGCTCCTAAACACACTAGGCTTTATGTGTGCAGAGCAGAGATAGGAGACCCAGCCTATCAGACAGACTACAGCAATGCTGAGCGTCTTTGGGTTGTAGGTGAGTAATCATTTCCAAAGTTGTTTGTGTATTTCTGCATGAGATAAGAATGTGTCTGCATGTCTCACATAATTCTATTCGGTTTCCGTACTGTGTCTCAGGTCTTTCTCCTCCAGCCTCTCTGGTCATCACACCCAACAGACTTCAACATTTCGTACACAACTCTCTCTCCATGAGCTGTGTGGCACAGGACAAGTCAGGCAGATGGAAGCTAAGATGGGAGACAGGTAGACCCGAAGGACCAGAGTGTCCTCAGGAGTGGACATCAGAGGCAGCGTCCACATGCAGCATCAGAAGCCTGTCCTTTCATGACAGTGGGATGTACTGGTGTGAGTCTGAGTCCAGGGAATATAGCAATGCTGTCAAAATTGTGACAGGTATGTGCAATACATTCATTCAACTTTTATTTACTCTCGGAGGTTCATTGAGGGTACTCATTTTCAGTGAAGCCGAGATTACAGTAACAATGCAAGAACAAGAGATATAGTATAATAATTGAGATAAATAAAACAAAATAAAATAAATAATAAGTAGGGCTGTCAATTTATTAAAAAAATTAATCTAATTAATAAAATACAGCGGGGAAAATAAGTATTGAACATGTCAACATTTTTTTCAGTAAGTATACTTCCAGTGAGGCTATTTGCATGGAATTTTCACCAGACATTACTTAACTTTGGTAATCCACACATATAAAAAAATCCAAACATTAATGTCCATAAGTAGAGTTATGAGTAAAAAAATGGAATGGCACAGGGAAAAAGTATTGAACACGCTAAGAAAAAGCAGTACACAAAGGCAAGGAATGGCAAGGAATGAGCTGGAATCTATACGTAGTTAGAGAGTAATTATCCCTCATATCTGTGCAAATTAATATAAGATGGATTAGTACATATTAATGAGCTATAAAAAGGTTTTTCATTACCAAGGTGTCACACAAGAAACATTTCATAATGGGTAAAAGCAAAGAGCTCTTCCAAGACATTTGCAACATTATTGTTGCAACACATATCAATGGAACTGGTTACAGATGCATTTCAAAACTTAAGAATCATCCAGTGAGCAGTATTGGAGCCATTATCTGCAAGTGGAAGGAACATCACTGTAGGGCTGGGCGATATGGACCAAAACTGATATCCCGATATTTTGGGGCTGATTGGCGATATACGATATCGATACGATATTGATATTTCAAACAGAAAGAGCGAAGTGCTTCATATATTCACTCAACACAACAATTATGACAACACAGCCAGTTTTAATTATATTAATTTCAGACTGCTCTAAGAGAGCTGTGCAAAAAAGTGTAAACAATAACATAGGCCTACAATAGGCATAGGCTACAGTTGCTCTGATAAAGCTGCGCAAATAACAAAAGACCAAAAGTTGACCCTGACTGACAACGCAGGCCTACATTGTACTGCACAATGCAATAGGCTATTTTGGGCACAACAATATTGAAAAAACCTGCCGTTTTGTCACACAATGCAGTTTTTTTACCTGTAAGGGTTTGATAGGGCCTAGATGACAAGCAAATGTAGACTATGATGGCCTAGACATGTTGCTATCAACAACAAAAAAAGTTTTAAAAAATTAGGCTACTTAAACAACGTAACTGAGTCACTCATCAAGAGTGTGATAGACGCTACCGTCGTTTTGTATGCGTTCATTTTTGCATGTTCCGGTTCGTAAGGAAAATCCCTATGCAAGATTGAATGGGGTTTCAGGAATCATAAAAAATGATGCCCTAACTGCTCGCGAGTCGCGTGCATATCCTCTTAATAAAATCAGCGTTTAGGTTGTCTCCCTGAGGAGTTTAGATCTATGGAAGCATATGAGTAGCTTTTTTCAAATGAGAATGCAATCTGCAATATGCAATTCAAAAATACATTACATTATGCAATTGACAATTCATTATGCAATTTAATATTGCAATTTGCAATAATATCCAACAAATTGTATTTTAATCTGCAAAGTGACAATGAAATCCTAAAATCAATTCCAATAATTTTGGTTAAAAAATAGAATAAACATGGATTGAATTGCATTCCATTTTGCCATGGTACTTCAGTCTCAAAATTCAAATGGCAATTCATTTTGCATTTCAATTTTCAATATTCAGTTTCATCATTTAACTGTCAATTCGTTTTGCAATTTAATATTTAAAGTGCAATGTAGGATTGCATTTTAAAAACATATTTGGCAAAACTGTCAAAGCCAGCTTGAAAAGATTTTGGATTATTTTGGGCAAAACGTTTTGCCATCGTTTTGAGGCATTTTATTCAAATGGAAAAGAAATAGCGCCCCCCGTGATTGCATTGCACTTTGGTCACGCTCTTTGTGTTGCAAAATTCAAATGGCCATTCAATCTGCCAAACGCATTGCAATCTGTCAAGTCACTCGTCAAGGCGGGAACTAGGCTACGTCACTTCCGTGTTAACGTCTTCTTACCAGAGCCCGTCTACGGGCTAATGTCTTATTAGACATTCTCTGTTCTTACCAGTTAGCATTTGCAATGGAGGAGTTTGCAGTCTCTGGCCGACAGACCCGGCTGTAGAGTACAGTAACAGAGGGGGCATTTGCGATTTTCAAGGGGGCACATTTTTTTTTTGGGGGGGGGGGGGTGTTGGCGGCGCAAACATATCATGTCACAGTTGATGAATAATGTTAACCGTGACCGCGAGTAGGCCTAGTGTCCGCGAGACCCAGCTGTGTTCTTACATTATTAAGGCTCTTATGTTGCTGCTGATAACTTTGCCAACCAGCGGCATCTTTAGTAGCATCCCCTCACCCCAGCAATTAGTAGCCTACAAATAACCATCGTATACAACAATTCAGCGTGATAGATTTGGCCAAACGTGGGCCCGGAGCGACCGCACCCCCCAGTTTGCTTATGAGGCTAGCCAGACCACGGAGGGGAGTCTCCGTTGTGTGTGTGTGTGTGTGTGTGTGTGTGTGTGAGAGAGAGAGAGAGAGAGAGAGAGAGAGCAGGGCAAGGAAAGGCTGTGAGTTTTAGCCTAACTAACGACAATGGACGACAGAGTGGGCGATCTAGCCCTACTTGTCCTGTGAACTCCAAAGAGCTCCGCGATCTCCCTAATAGGAGAGGTAACCTTCTATTCCCTCCAGTGGTATCCACAGAAGGTCTCCCCACCGTCTAGCGCCCATTAGCTGTAAGGCCTCAGAAATCTTTGAACGGACCAGGTTGACATCAAATCGGACAAGTAGGGCTAGATAGCCCACTCTGTCGTCCATTTTCAGTAATCTGTCCGTTGAGTCAGACTCGTTGACACGGTGGTGTTCTACATAATCAGCCAGAGACCTTAGTGCAGCTGCAAACTTCTCCATTGCAAGCACTAACTGGGTAAGACGTAAACACGGAAGTGACGTAGCCTAGTTCCCGCCTTGACGAGAGACTTGACAGATTGCAATGCGTTTGGCATATTGAATGGCCATTTGAATTTTGCAACACAAAGAGCGTGACCAAAGTGCAATGCAATCACGGGGGGCGCTATTTCTTTTCCATTTGAATAAAATGCCTCAAAACGATGGCAAAACGTTTTGCCCAAAATAATCCAAAATCTTTTCAAGCTGGCATTGACAGTTTTGCCAAATATGTTTTAAAAATGCAATCCTACATTGCACTTTAAATATTAAATTGCAAAACGAATTGACAGTTAAATGATTAAACTGAATATTGAAAATTGAAATGCAAAAGGAATTGCCATTTGAATTTTGAGACTGAAGTACCATGGCAAAATGGAATGCAATTCAATCCATGTTTATTCTATTTTTTAACCAAAATTATTCAAATTGATTTTAGGATTGCATTGTCACTTTGCAAATTAAAATACAATTTGTTGGAAATTATTGCAAATTGCAATATTAAATTACATAATGAATTGTCAATTGCATAATGTAATGTCATTTTGAATTGCATATTGCAGATTGCATTCTCATTTGAATAAAGCTACTCATATGCTTCCATATAGATCTGCTACTGTCGCTAAACGCAAGCATTCATCAGTGTATTTAAATTAGCTAGGCTATGTACCAAAAATGACATTTTACCGTGAGTCGAAGAGCTGTAGCTGCTAAACAGTGTTGTAACTTAAATCTGCGTGTACAAAACCGCTTGGAGCTCCAGTGGAATTTTGATTTCACAACGAGAATTCTCGGTCTAGCCGTTGATGTGCCGACGGAATAGGCATCAGCACCAACCTCTGATCAAGGTAAACAAAATCTGACTCAGTGTCCGTCATGTTTGAAAGTTTGTAGTGCTGCGAGCATGGCTGCGAGGGAGAACGTGCACACGCAAGGGGCGCAGTTGAGCAGAGCTGCGGCTATCTGAATGGTCTGAACACAGAAGAGCAAGTGGCTTTGATAAAATGGCCCATTATTTGACATAATACCGGTATTACGATATTGTCTCAACTACATATCGTTTTCAAAAATATATCGGTCGTAGTCGTAATACCGATATATTGCCCAGCCCTACATCACTGCATCATCAATCGGCCATGCACAGGATCTCCTCACAAGATTTCTGACCAGGAAGTCAGAAGGATAGTCAAAAGTGTAGCCTAAGAGCCAAGGACCACTTGGAGAAAGCTCCAGAAAGACTTGGAGGCAGCAGGTTCAATTGTTACAGAGAAAATCATAGGTAATGCACTCCACCGCCTCTATGCACACTCACCCCACATAACTCTATTACTGAAGAAAAACATGTCGAAACTCGTTGAAAGTTTGCTACACAACATTTGGACAAGCCTATTAAATACTGAGAGAATGTATTCTGGTCAGGTGAGAGAAAATGTAAACTTTTTGGATGTCATACTACACACCATATTTGGAAGAGAAAGGGCACTGTGCATCACCCTAAAAATACCATACCAACAGTGAGGTTTGGAGGTGGAGGCATCAAGGTGTGGAGCTGTTTTTCATCTCATAGTACTGGCAGACTTCACACGGTTGAAGGAGCGATTTTTCCCGGGAGAATCTTGCCATCCACCAGGACGATGAGTATGAGACGTGGCTAGACCTTCCAGCAGGACAATGATCCAAAGCATTCAGCAAAGGAAACTCTCAATTGGTTTCAGAGAAAGGAAATCAAGGCCCTCACTTTAATCCAATTGAACAATTTTGGAAGTTACCTAAAGATCAGGATTTACAAGAGGGACCCCTGGAATCTTCAATATTAAAAGACTAGCTGTTTAAAAGAATGGGCCAAAATCACACATGAATACTGCAACTGATTAGTTTAGTCATACAGGAAATGCGTTGAAGCTCTCATTACAAATAATGGCTTTTCCACAAAGTATTTAAGAAATTTCAGTAGGCGTGTTCAATACTTTTTACCTGTGGAATTCCACTTTTTTACTCATAACTACTTATGGACATTAATGTTTGGATTTTTTAATATGTGTGGATTATCTAAGTTAATACTAATGTAGGTTAAACTGATAAAATGCTAAATATTAATTGTGAAAATAGATCAAGGAAAATGAAAGGTTGGAGAAAGTCCAAGGCATGTCTTAAGATTTATTTAAAAAGTTTTGTTTTGATTGTGCCAACTTCAGCTCTCCTGTGGCAGGCTGTTCCAAAGGCACACATAACATACATAAAGCTGCCTCTTCCATTGGAACAATTTCTACACAATGTACTGTAGGAATTCCCCTTTACACCAATTTTAAACATACTGGGTACCACTTAGCGCTAAGGAGGTAGCCTACTCAATTCGTGTAATAAATTAGTGTAAACATACTGGGTACCATTTAGTCCTAAGGAGGTAGCCTACTTAACACTTTGAATTCCACGCGGTAGGTGCCTTGCTCAAGGGCACTTCAGCTGTGCCTACTGGTCGGGGTTCAAACCGGCAACCCTCCGGTTACAAGTCCGAAGCGCTAACCAGTAGGCCACGACTGCCCCAAATGGAGACATAGCGTCTTTTATATGCGCTTTACATTTCTGGGTCAAAGGACTTGTGTAAGATAAATATAGTTTTTCTGAGTTTTCATGAGTTTTCGATTGTCATGTATTTCAGTTCTATTTATCATAGAGTTCCCAAAATTGCACATAAGGTGTAGCCTGGCGAGCCAGACCCACATTTACATGTAGGGTCTGGACACTCACCGTTCGCAGTGCTCAGTCCGAGGGTCGGGATAATCAGTTGTCTTTCAAATTCCCTCTGCACGCAATAGGACGCAATACGATATTTGTTTTCAAGTAGCAGGGAATTCAAGCCAAACCGTTGCAACTCTGCCATCAATCATTATGTTAAGCCCAACAAACGACTCTATACACGATTTCAATGCCAGATTTAGTTTCGATTTCTAGAGCTCACAAGTTAACGGAGAGTTGCTAGACTAGCCCTGGCAGCAAATGTAATTTGCTGCCGCTAGGGGCGCGTCTAGATTTCTAGGCTACATAAGGTGTGTTACAGTGTCTATTTTCGTAATTTAGAAAAAAAGCTAAACACACAATATTGCGTTTTTGGCACTCAACGCATGGGAGCAAAAAATGCAATATTACGTTTTTGGCACTCAAAGTGTTAATTAAAGGGCCATTTAGCGCTAAGGAGGTAGCCTACTCAATTAAAGGGCAATTAGCACTAAGGAGGTAGCCTACTCAATTAAAGGGCCATGTTCCTACCTGTGACAACATCACATAATGCAGTACCATCAGCCATTCCAGAACTGCATCAGCAATATCAGAGACTCCATTCTCCATCAGCATAAAATCAAATTGAGTTAGAAGTCATTATTTTAGGGTAAAGGAACTACATTCTGTTGCTTTAAAAGGCCGCATTAGTACCCGTATTCCCTGTTCCAGGTGTGCCCTAATTCCTTTAGCCTGGCCCACACCGGCAAAGACACTGCTAGACCTGAGGGGACACAACATGTCATAACTAACATTGTGTGTGTGATGATTAGCATGCTATACTGTCAAAACACGGGTGAACAGTGCTAATATGACAACCTCAGCGAGTGTTCTGTTTGTTCACTCTAATGCAGACAACAACGTGATTCTGGACATTCCTGCCTACCCTGTGACTGAAGGAGATCCTATGACTCTACACTGCATATCCTGGAACAGTTCCGCCAACTCCACTGCTGATTTCTATAAAGATAATTCACTCCTTCAGAGCCAGACCACAGGAGAGATGACTATCACTGCAGTGTCCAAGGCACATACGGGCTCCTATAGGTGTAAACATTCAGTGCTGGGACAGTCACCAGGGAGCTGGAAGACAGTTATCAGTGAGATATTTTTCAGTCCTTGTTTACTGAAACAGTTGATTATACAGCAGAGCCGGAGTGAGGCACTTAATTTTACCGGGAAATTATGGGGGGGTTACTAAAGTACATTGCATGCCTACTTCACTATCTGTCAGACAGGTGGGGTATGAGTCTTTGGATAGGAGTTACAGTTTTTTCTGAATGCTTAAACACAACCGTGATTCTTATAGCACAATTTCTAAAACTATTCATTCTTATAGCAAAACCACTCCCTGAGCAAAACTAAAAGCACAAACACTGCTTTGCACTCAGTTTGCAATTTTGTAACACACACTTTGCACAACTGGTGGCACAATCCACTGCACAGCACTCTTTTTGCGGAACTGTAAACACAACTTACTGCTTTACACTCAATTTCCAAATGATCAACACACTCCTAGCAAATCTATACACATTATTTACACTATTTACACTATTTTGCCAACTCTCTGGCACACTTTCTCATGTGAAAACTGTTTTAGATAATTAGTTCACTTTGCAATCAGCCTAAGCACTATAAATAAGCCACATGTAATGTACAATGGGTACAATGGAGGGAGCAGGAAGAGTGGGAAGAGTAAGAATTAGAGGAGGCCGAAGAATAGGACGTGGAGGTGAAGAAGTAGGAGGAAGAAGAGGAGGAAGAGGATGCAGAGGTGAAGAAGTGAGAGGCAGAGGATGACAAGGACAAGGGGGTGAAGTTAGAGGAAGAGGACAAGGAGGAGGACGAGGAGGGGGAAGAGGAAGGGTAAGAAGAGAAAGAAATAGCCCTTTTACAGGCAAAAAAATCAGTCTACATGTGGGGTTATTGTCATGTCAGGCCTGGATACGGCATTCCAGAATATATTTTCCCTGGTGCCTTGGACTAGGACATTGCGTGATGTAGACGAAATTTTGAGAGAGACGACACGATGTAGACTGATTTTTTTTGTCTCAATGAAATTGCTATTTTGTGTTTTGACTTGGAAAAACATACTTGTGTTTGTTTTGATGTGTGTAAATAAACACCAATACTTGAAGTTTGGATCCCTGTATGTTTACAGAACTATGACACAAGTATGACCTCAAACTGACATAGTCTACCTTGTGCACAGAGAAAGCAAAAGCCAGATGTGTTTTTTATTCATACCATCAGTGTGTAGTTGGCACATTGTGTGCTTATTATTGTGATGGCTTGTGTTTACTGTTTGATACGAAAACACAATTTTTATGAATGTGTGAAGAGTTAAGCAAGGTGTGTTGGCTTTTGCAAGAGAACTACAATGTTTTGCTGATTGGGTGAGAGGTTTTCCTATTTGTGTGTAGAGTTTTGCAAAAAAAGCCATAGTTACAAAAAATGTGCTTAAGCAATCAGAAAAAACTGTAATAGGAATACACACTGTTGCTGGCAATGGAGTCATGTAAACATGTCATGTAATCTGTTGCTAGTTTGACATTTTTGATTATTCTTGCATGTGAACTTTGGCAGCCTGGTAGCTACCTATCCATCATTGACCCAGATAGCAAAATCAGATTGGCAGATAGCGGACCGCTGGTGGTATACCGCCAGTGGATTGCCCCTAGTGGTCCACCGTTGGACGACTATTTCTTTAAATTTAACTTGTCATGAATATTAAGAAAAGACATGAAATGTTATTAAAATGATATTTGGAGTGTAACTGAACAAATGAAAGATTTTAGACCAATAGTGGCAAAATATTGGGCCATTTGTCTGCAACCCGCCAGCGGACCGCCAGATCTGCGCCCAGTGGGCCGAAAGTAGTCCGCCAGCCTCTTGCTATCTGGGGGACAACTTATGTTAAGAAGACTTTGACAATTTTGGGAAAGATTTGGGAAAGATTCTTGAAAGATTAACTAATGCCCCCCATTTAAGCTTTACTCTACTCAAGACTACAATCTTTCAAGAATCTTTCCCAAATCTTGTCAAAGTCTTCTGGTGTAAGGATGGCTTTAGGCAAAGTAAGGCTACTTTATGTCTGCATAGCATAGGCTACCCAAGCTAGGCAAGATAGCTTCTACCACATCAACAGTGACAAGCCCAGTAAATGCACACTGCTCCCGATTAACCACTGTGGCTCTGTTATACAGTAGTCCTCTTTTCTCTAGTCTGTACATGTCTAAAATATACAAGTGCTACAAATAATCAGACTAAACATAATGCGTTTGTTTGTGTGTGTGTGTGTGTGTGTGTGTGTGTGTGTGTGTTTCAGTCCGTAATGGTCCCTCCTCAATATTGAGCATCAAACCACAACTCATGATATTTCCACACAGCTGGGTAACTGAGGGGGACTCAGTGACCCTGGCTTGTGTGATTGGGAACACCTCCTTAAACTGGACATTCCTCTGGTACAGAGTTGTTCCCTTCAGCAAGGACTTGCCTTATGTTGGCCTGAGACAAAAACATTACTCTGCAAAGCTCCTCCCAGACAGCAGCAAAGGAGCTGGACGCTCCTACACTCTCAGCCCTGCTGCTCTTCAACACACTGGGTTTTATGTGTGCAGAGCAGAGGGAGGAGATCCAACCTATCAGACAGGTTTCAGCAATGTTCATCCTCTTTCGATTAGTGGTAAGTAATCATTTCTAAATGAAAGTTTGAGTTTGAAAGCTTTGAGAGTCTTAAGTACACTATATTCGGACTAGCTTTCCAGCATCTGTCTGCCTGGAGAAATCGCTCAGGACCTGTGTATGTCATGTGTGTTTTTAAGTACCTCACTGGTTGTCTAGTAACGGGTACGCTGATGTTTCTCACCGCTGTGAGTGAAAAATGTGCTACATAAATAAACTACTAAGCTAAGCCAAAATCCTTTTAGGCAAGTCCCTCCACTCGTCGGCCATATTGCAACACTTTTTGGGCACTCATCGGGCATCCTATTCGGCAGAAATGCGCGTGCGCAAGGCTTCACGACACCAACCTTGCTCCAGCGGCGAGTTCACAAGACATGATTGGCACAATCTCTTCACATCACACCACATGATTGGCACAATCTCTTCACATCACACCACTTGATTGGCTCAATGTATTCACATGTCGACGTTTGGTGAGGAAGGTGTTGGGATATGTGTAGACAACGTTACAAACTAACCCCATGCACTTCTATGGAGGATTTTTTGAGTGCTGTGTCTCATTAGAATAGAAAGTCTCTGGCTAAGCACTTTTCAGCCTCTGCACAATCTGCACTTAAGTCTGTCAATGTAAACAACTCTTGCGCGGATTCTGCTTCTTGCACACTTTTTCTTTTCCGTTAAGCACTTCTGAGGGTACAAGGTAAAACAGCATATTGGTTGATGTCAGTAGTAGGCCTAGGCCATGTTTACACGTACATGGTTATTTTGACATTTCCCTTCGTTTGTGATGTTCCCTTTGTTTACACGCAAACGGAAAATTCGCCTCTGAAAACGATTCTTTCTAAAAACTCCAGAGTGTAGATTTGGGAAAACTTCGGTTGCACGTTTGCATGTAAACTGACAAAAACGGAGGTTTAACGTCAGGTAGGCCTATGCGTCAGAACTTGCATCTGCGCCAAAAGTGCAACCTACATTTTCATTTGGCTATGGTGATCAAGGATGTATTCAGAGTAGCAGTCACATTTTTGTTGGTGCAAACTCTTTTCGTCTGTTTGCAATTGCAAATACAGTTTAAAAGAGAAAGAGGAAGTGATTTGTTGCTGTTGCTATTTTCGGGATTCTGATTGGCTAACGTGGGCTTGAGCTTCTTGTTACACTGCCACCTACAGGTTTGGCATGCTCTTGAGGGCATATATACATGGGTTAGTGTAAACGAAAACATTTCTGAAAACTGACAGGTGTGCACAATATTATTTTTGAAAACGGAGAGGGTGAAATGTCAGTTTATGAAAATAGCCGGCCAGGTGTAATTTTTTTGTATTTTGCACCAGGAAGTGTTGTGTTGTAAAACACTAAACTTGGATCATGTTAAAGTGTGGTTGTGCAAACTGTAAATTTAATCAGGTCGCGAGGTCTGACTCACCGTCAGTTTGACTGTTTTCTTAGTGATAATGGCATTCTGTCTGGCTTACCATACCACGCTGTAGTACGGTGGTTAAGCCGAGGTGCCGTACTCAAGCGTTTCTTTGAACTACGAGAGGAAATTGGACAGTTCTTGGAGAAAAAAGGCAGACCAGTAGCAATTTAAATGCCCGGAATGGGTGCAGGATCTGGCCTTTATGGTGGATAGCCTATTACACAGCACCGCCACCTAGCCTACAAAATTATTTGATCTGATGTAACCTAATCGTATCAGTTGATCGTATTGCTCATGCACTGCTAACTTATGTTTGTTAAATTCATTTTATTTTTCATACATTTGAACATTTACATTTTTAAGGCAGGATGTTAACTTTCTTCATAGCTCCCACTTGAGTTTAGTGTGGTGAGTTGGTTCAGGTGGTCAGATGTAAAAATGTAGGCCTATCCACTCAACTATAAAAATAAACCAGTTGTTAATGAGAGTGAAATGCATTTTATTTCAATTTCATTGGCCTCTCTGTGTAATAATCTAATATATCCCTTGTGATTATGTAGGCTACAAATGTAGGCTGAAGGGTAAAGCATAGCCTACTGAAAAAAACTAAGCTGGAGATTTGGAGTTGTCAAAGGATGTTTTGCAATGATTTCACTGGTCCGGCCCACTTGAGATCAGATGGGCTGTATGTGGCCCCTGAACCAAAATGAGTTTGACACCCCTGCTGTAGACTGACACTTGCAGTAGAGAGACTGGCATAACGATAGCATAATTGAATCAGAGACAGAAGAATATAAATGATAACTGTTGCTCAATAGTGCAGGCGTCTGTGCAAGTGTATGCATGACTTCGGCCAAGTTGGAAAGAAGACTTAAGTGAATGGCAGAACGTGCGCTGGCTGAAAAGTGCTTTGCCACTTCACACCTCCCCAATTTGGTGCTTAACATGCCGAAATTGCATTATGTTTCTTTCCCCCCATTATTGTGTCACAAGGTGGCATATATCCTGACATTACTTTAGTTATGAGGATACTTTATTAAACAGACAAACAACAGCATGTTAAGCACCACATTTGATACTGGCATGTTATTTTGTAAAGTTCTTTGAACATGTAGCCTACTGCCAAAGCGTGTACTGTAACTGCCTCCATGGCACGTAAATGACAGATTTAAGTCAAGTGTAGAAAAGTGCTTAGTTGCGCATTTTTCCTGACTTATGCACATGGGAGAATTTGCCCCTTCCTTACTTATTTCTTTCCTGTATCTCAGGTCTGTCTTCTCCAGCCTCTTTGGTCATCAGACCCAACAGATCCCAACATTTTGCAAATGGCACTATTTCTGTGAGCTGTGAGTTGCAGAACAACTCTACCAGGTGGAAGCTAAGATGGCAGACAGGACAATATGAAATTACAGAGTGTCCTTCCGGGTGGACTTCAGAAGAAGAGTTCACATGCAGCACCAGACACCTATCCCCTCATGACACTGGGCTGTACTGGTGTGAGTCTGAATCTGGACAATATAGCAATCTTGTCCACATTACTGTGACAAAATGTAAGTTAAGTTACTTTATTTGCCCTCTGCATTTAAAGGGACACCAGGCAAGCCTGATAGTTTCTCTCTACAAAGCTCCCCCTTGCGTCTGTACGTGTTGATACGTGTGCGAGCCCTCGCTCGGTCTGAAGCTCTTTTCCTTTTCTTTGCATCTTCTATCAAGGGTTTTCGCTGCTTCTTCGCCGGCTCTGCCTTTATACACACGTTTGCAACAATCACTAGCGTTTCGTTAGCCTGCCTCTGTGCTGGGGATGCAGGATGCAAACTGATCCTGCTTCTCGCGATGTCTCAGACTTCGTGAGACTGAAGGTCGGCGGGTAGGATACACCGAACTTGCAAACGGGATATTCTTCCTACAGGTAGTAGGGGCGGGCGAGAGAGTCTTAATTCGCCCTGTATTGAGTCATTTAACCATATACCGACTTACGAAGATGATTAATTAACACGAAAACGTTACCTGGTGTCCCTTTAATAAATGCGGAGGCAGTGACACACACTAGGAGCAATGAGCTCATCATCAGGAGCACTCACACATTAGGAGAACACATACGCACCTGAAGCTGGAGCCCGGGGAGCAGTTGGAGGTCAGGACTCAGGAGGTCCTCTGTAGATGTGGGAAGGTGCTGTATTACTCCCCCCACCCAAATGTTTTCTCCCAGTTAGGGATAGAAATGGCCACCCTTTGGTTACAAATCCAATTCCCTAACCAGTAGCTATGGATGCCCCCGTAAAATAAAATCATTTTGTATTCATCAATGACATATAGGGCCTTACAAGCAGGTAGCAAGATAGCCTACAATTTAGCAGTGATTATTTGGTTATTGGTGTCCAAAACTATTGTCAAACATTAGTTAATTGTAACTGTTCAAATCAGAACATAAAGAGGGAAAGGGGCAACATGATTATGTTTTTACACATAGGAGAATACAGAAGACATGATATAATTATCACTCGTCTAGTATTTGAACTTCAACTACAAAACAGTCTAGTTACTTACACTACTGACTGAAAAGGTGTTACAATCAAAAACATGGAAAAAGCAACACATAAAATAATATTATTAATTATAAAAATCCTAAGGATATTCATCCAAGGACTCATTGTTAAGGTCTCGCCAATTTTTAGATTTCTTGACGGTGCACTCTAGCACGATAGCTGTGTAGATCATGCACATTTCACTTTAGATCAGGTTTTTCTTGGTCAGTGGGGTTATCAATTTTAGTGGCGTTAAAATAGTACATTTGTGATCATGCACCTGACCACACCTAGTTTTTTCACTGACACGCCAGGGGTGTTCATTTGTGTTCACTCTTATTCAGATAACACTGTGATTCTGGAGAGCCCTGCCCACCCCGTGACTGAAGGAGATTCGTTAACTCTGCGCTGTTTATCTCGGAACGGTACCTCAGTCAACGGTGCTGAGTTCTATAAAGAGAATTCACTCATCCAGACCACGACTACAGGAGAGATGAGCATCCCTTCGATCTCAAAGGCACATGAGGGCCACTACAAGTGCAAACACCCAGAGCTGGGAAGGACACCACACAGTTGGGTCATAGTCATCAGTGAGGCACTTTATTAAACTACTACATGTATCAGTTTATTCATAAACATCAATGTTTACTCGTGAACGTCTTCCATTTGTTTTTTCAGGATCTCCCATCTCAGTGTTCAGACTGGTCAGTTCTCTAGTGGTGGTCTCTCCATATCTGCTGGTAACCGTCATGCTGGTGGTCCATTGCTTGAAATCTAAGAGTAAGACAACTACTACTTCATATTTGGTTGACAAAATGATTGGATGCTTCCACACAGGATCCAGTATACTGAATGAACAGTGAACAGTGTTGCAGTTGTTGAATTTCTGTCTTCTGTCGTTTTGCAGGTCGATCCAAAGTAGATGAAGACAAGGGAAAACATGAAGTTTCAGAGGCCGAAACATGCATATAAAGCTCTTCATGATGCAGCACCCCGAAACATGTATATAAAGCTCTTCATGATGCAGCACCCCAAAATATGTATATAAAGCTCTTCATGATGTACCACCCATAGATATTAGAAAGCTAGATACTGCATTGTCCGTTGAGTTCTATTAGGTAGCATCATAAGCGTGGCCGCAATATTGCTGGGGCAACTCTTTTACTGTCTTTGGGCAACACTTGCCAGGAATCAGAGACATCTGTCTGATTTCCAATCAGAGACACGTTTCTCCATTGGCCTCCAGTGATTGTTGCCCCCACCAAGATGGCGTCGCTATTTACGTACGTTCTGGAGCCCAATGCATTATCTAGCTTTCTAATATCTATGGTAGCATCTTGAGACATGTATATAAAGCTCTTCATGACTTAACACCCACTTACATTGTGGATTCTGTCTTTTTATGTCCCTTAAGATACCTCTTAGATAACTAAACATATATTTTAGCCAATTAGTAATATTTTACTCTTTTGATTGTTTCTTATCTATGTTTTTATTAATTTTATTATTTCATATCTTAGTTATTGTTTTTCAAAGTGGTTTATAATTATGACCGCCGCGCAGCGAAGCGGCGGTCAAATAGGTTTAGTCAGATTTTTTTTTTTTTTTTTTTTTTTTTTTTTTCTTTTTCGCATGTCCAAATTTCTGTCAATGATTCCCGGGACACTGAAAGACCGGGGTAGACGAAACTTGGTGGGCATGTAACCCCATATGGATAGCATGGAACCATCGTTTTTCGTTTTGATCTGTAGCCCCCCCGCTGGACTGCACCCCCCGAAAGGAGGGTAGGGCAGACACAGTTTTCTGTGAATATCTCGAGAACCGTAAGGTTTAGGAGGACCATTTTTTTTTTGTATGTTGATCTCAAGGGGCCATGTCAACCCATTCCATAACCACTCATTTCATGTATAGCGCCACCTAGTTAAACACAAAAAAGTAAAAATGAGGTGTTGTAATCGCAGGTATCTGTGACCTAACATAGTCAAAACTGCACGAAATTGGAAGTGTAGGATCATTATGACACCCTCTGAATGCACGCCAAGTTTCGTGGAATTCCGTTCATGGGGGGCCACACAATAAATTCATTTATGTTACTATACACCAACTGGCCTGTAGGTGGCCGGAGACAGTTTTCTGTGAATATCTCGAGAACCGTAGGGCCTAGGAGGTCCACCTTTTTTTTGTATGTTGATCTCAAGGGGCCATGTCAACCCATCCCATTACCACTTATTTCATGTATAGCGCCACCTAGTTAAAAATTAAAAAGCAAAAAATTAGGTGTTTTCATCACAATATCTCTGGCTGACATGGTCAAAACTGCACGAAATTGAAAGTGTAGGATCATTATGACACCCTCCGAATGCATGCCAAGTTTTGTGTACTTTCGTTCATGGGGGGCCTTACAATAAAACAATTTATGTGTACATTTAGTGACGTACACCAACAAGGATTCCCGGGACACTGAAAGACCGGGGTACACAAAACTTGGTGGGCATGTACCCCCACATGGATAGCATGGAACTGTCATTTTTCGTTTTGATCTGTAGCCCCCCCGCTGGACTGGACCCCCCGAAAGGAGGGTAGGCCAGACACAGTTCTCTGTGAATATCTTGAGAACTGTAGGGCCTAGGATGACCATTTTTTCCGTATATTTGCCTCCAGGGGTCATGTTAGCCCAGTTCATGTGCACACATGTGCACAAACAGATACACACACACACATTCACAGTAATCATGACACATACTCACACAGTAGACATATGTACGCTTCCATGCACAGGCACATACGCAGGCACGCACACACACACACACACACACTCACACACACACACACACACACACACCCACACACATAACATAAACATAACACAAACAATCAAGAATTTCTCATAATTATGAACAGGCAAGATGGAGGTGGGGTTGTATAAAATGAATTTTACATGTGAAATCTATGAACTAATCATGTTTTGGTACTTGTTGTCTAGCAGATACCAGTGAGAATTGAGTGTGGATAATGCAATTTAGTGAGACAGTTAGAATCATATAGGCCTTTCAGCGTGATTTCTTTTTGTGGAAAAAATGTGCTGGACTGGGCGGTGGTCATATTTTGTACCACTCTGCAGTACATCTAGTTTTTTTTGAATTTGATAAAATATAATATTTGTTTATTGCTCTTGTTTCACAGAACTTTCGTATTTTTAAGTATTATGATATTTACTTTGGAGCATTTGTTACACTTGCTAGATTTATCATAGTTTAAAATGTAAGTCAAGGCATGTTATGTTATTATGACCGCCGCGCAGCGAAGCGGCGGTCATATAGGTTTAGTCAGATTTTTTTTTTTTTTTTTTTTTTTTTTTTTCGCATGTCCAAATTTCCGTCAATGAGTCCCGGGACACTGAAAGACCGGGGTCCACCTTTTTTTTGTATGTTGATCTCAAGGGGCCATGTCAACCCATCCCATTACCACTTATTTCATGTATAGCGCCACCTAGTTAAAAATTAAAAAGCAAAAATGTAGGTGTTTTCATCACAATATCTCTGGCTGATATGGTCAAAACTGCACGAAATTGAAAGTGTAGGATCATTATGACACCCTCCGAATGCATGCCAAGTTTTGTGTACTTTCATTCATGGGGGGGCCTTACAATAAAATAATTTATGTGTACATTTAGTGACGTACACCAACAAGGATTCCCGGGACACTGAAAGACCGGGGTACACAAAACTTGGTGGGCATGTACCCCCACATGGATAGCCCCCCCGCTGGACTGGACCCCCCGAAAGGAGGGTAGGCCAGCAGGGTGTCCGCGCGGTAGTAAAAGGTAGTAAAAGGTAGTAAATAGAATCTACCAAAATTAAGGCCCTTGAAAGGTAGTAAAAGGTAATAAATGCAATTTGACTTGGTAGTAAATTTTTCATCACCACCTCAATATGAGTTTACATTTTTTGCTTAATATTTGTGTCTACATGTTTTAACTTCATCTTGCCTAATTAAAAAATATATACTGTACGTGCTAACAGGACCTGAGTGAGTCGGAGTCGATAGCAATGACGTAGAAGTAAACTGTGTAGAGTTCCGTGGTTGACAGCCTATCAGCGACGCCAACAAACAACATTTTCGCCTTTTTGCTTCAGTTGATATTACAGGATGCAGGGATGCTTTTCGGCGACTCTCGCGTTTTTCACGTCATCTAGGCCCTACCGCAGGCTACCAGAGCAGCGTTTATCATATGGGCCTGCTGGTCCGGTGTCCGGTGCTTCTGTCACTCATCTAATAATATTTGTTCATGTAGCAAAGGAGCGGTAGATGTAGGCCTAGGCAAGCCTATCACTCTGATAGCAGCTAAAAAAATATAGGCTACACTCACTCCGTTAGGAGGCAACTCTCTCAGTTTACACTAGGCTACTTCAGCTGGAAGTTTTAACAACTGTGGACTTGACTAGTGTAAGCTTTTGTTCAGCTGACGGTAGCGCTGCCATCTGACTGTGATCATCTAGAACCGTGCAATAAAATTCCATCTATCCCATCAGTAACAAAGTTCGTACTAGTCACTGACATAGTAACCGACAACATTTTTTTAACGTAACCTAGACCTAGTATCTAATGTTACGGATTTGCAAGAAAACGAGTGAAAACAATTCCTTAGTTTTAACCACGCAAGTGCGCGTGTCATTTATTAAAACGGTAGAAAACGGAATCAAAGACGGTACTGTCCAACAACAAAACCAGCATGCAGTTTAAAAGTCCCGTTATTTAAAGTCCCAGACATTTAAAGGGAAAGCGATCACTCAAGACAGACCTACACCACAACTGAGTGATGAACGTGAAATTCTTTGAATAGCCTACAAAACACTGCATTTAGATGACAACTGCGTGAAGAACCACGCTAAAGTTAATGGCGAATTAAGTTTATGGCATTCACATTTAAATCATTCAATAGCCTATGAAAACTTGATCAGTTAAATTGTTCTCATAAAAGGAACAGCAGGCCTACAAAATATTCCAAATAGGCTAGTTTTATTGCAGTGACAGAAAACTGCAACATATGAGTTTAAAACCATGTTAAATTTGAAAGCATCTAGCTAGTGACAGGAGGTTTTAGGGGGGGAAAGAAACTCTGTAACCTACTTGATTCCACAGTCAATGTTCAGTATTTGGCCTATAATTTAGCCTATAATATTGGCATTTGAATCCATGAAAACTAACCAAAATCTATAATTTCCTATCGACAACAGACAAGTAATGCATCGAATCGCATTGCTACACATTTTGAAGTATTGAAAAGAATCAAATCATTGGCTTAAATAATCTATATTTTATCAAATTGTGATTAAACTTGATTTACACTCCTTACCTACCTACCTAACTGTTGTTTTGGGAAGTATTTATCATCCAAGCATCGTGCATCCATGCTGAGTAATGCAATGAAATCATAGTTTTCAATTTTGCATTAGTAAAGCAGTCCACTGATGTGCATGTTTTCACGGACTGCTTTGTGTCAAATGTGCAACAACAATACTAATAATAATGGCTTTATATATCCATATAAATAGATTTCTGGGCCTATCCTTAGACTGGAGTTGTTTTTTTTTTTTTTTTTTTTTTTGGGGGGGCGGGGTAGTCGGTGGTGTTTGTTCTTCATTTTTCACCACACGTGTTTGGTGTTTTAGCGTCATTTGTGCCAAGGTTATCATTCACCTTATTAGGGCTAAGGGCTGGTTAGGATAACTCAAGGGCTAGGGTTAAGGTAAGGACAACTGAAACTGAACTCCTCGACACTACAAAAAAACATTGTCATTGACAATGACCATACTTAATGATCACAATTAGAAATTATTAGTCTACCTAATATTTATGATTTATACCTTATAGCAAGTAGTAAGTGGTACCCCCCCCCCCCCCAAAAAAAAAGGGCTGCTGCTTGATGTCGTGTTGGTAGTAAAAAATATTGTGGAGGTAGTAAAAAAGGTAGTAAAAAGTAGTAAATTCAACTCTATGATTCCTGCATATACCCTGGCCAGACACAGTTCTCTGTGAATATCTTGAGAACTGTAGGGCCTAGGATGACCATTTTTTTTTTTATATTTGCCTCCAGGGGTCATGTTAACCCATTTCATGTGCACACATGTGCACAAACAGATACACACGCACACACACACATTCACAGTAATCATACGTATGACATATACTCACACAGTAGACATATGTACGCTTCCATGCACAGGCACATACGCAGGCACACACACAAGCACGCACACACACACACACACACACTCACACACACACACACCCACACACATAACATAAACATAACACAAACAATCAAGAATTTCTCAGAATTATGAACAGGCAAGATGGAGGTGGGGTTGTATAAAATGTTTTCATGTTTTGGGACTTGTTGTCTAGCAGATACCAGTGAGAATTGAGTGTGGATAATGCAATTTAGTGAGACAGTTAGAATCATATAGGCCTTTCAGCGTGATTTCTTTTTGTGGAAAAAATGTGCTGGACTGGGCGGCGGTCATATTTTGTACCGCTCTGCGGTACATCTAGTTTTAGTAATGACAATAACTGCGCTGCAAATAACATGTTGCAAAAAAAAAAGCAAAATATGAAGTTACTCACTACAATTTTTTACTCTCACTCCAGTATGTATTTGTATTTGTGTGAGTACTAGAACTTCTACTTGAGCCATTATAATAATAAAGTAACATTAAGCCATTATAATAATAAAGTAACATGACTTTTACTTGAGTGCTGTTTGTTTACTCCACCTACCAGTGGATGTTCTAAAGCAGTGTTTCGTAACTGGTGGATCGGGACCCAAAAGTGGGTCGCGGAGCTTGTGGTTAAAAATAAATAAAAACATCGCCAATTTAACATGCTACCTTATCAGATATAATATTGGACCTTTATTTTTGATAAACTTTATTCGTAGCCTATATCAGTCATTGCCATGGAAATAAACAAGTGGTAAACGCAAGTAGGCTGCTACTCTGAATATCTGAAGTAGGCTAGGATATGGATTCACTTAAATTGAGTATCAGTATCAAGGCTATAGTCTAGTCAAAGGAGATAGTGAAAGCAGGAGGAGTATGTGAAGGTAGAAGAAGGGAAATGGAAGAGCAGTGATTGTTTGACTGATTGATTGTTGTGAAGTTGTTTCAATCATCCCGGCTCTCCCTATCTATCATAATATAATCCCTATAATCGTAATTTTATATTGTGCCACCTTTAACTGTGTGTTAGTGTCTGGTTAGTGCAATGCTGCCCTCTAGTGACAGTAAGGCACTTTGCTTCATTGGTGACTTGTTCATGTCTGAAGCAACGCATTTGCTTCTCCTGCTCTGTGTTCCGATTTTAATCCCGCTTGACTTGCTGAATCTCAATTCAATCGGACACATAGCCAGTTGTTAAATGTTTTTTTTCCCAGTTACATTATGGTCATACACAGTAAAAAGCGACGCTTTTGTGTTCCCCTTTGTGTTTACTTTTTATACACCACTTGGAGTCATTGGTTTCATTTATCACATTTCATAATCACTGATTACTACTAAAATTCTTTAGAGGAAACAAATTCAGAGAATTTGTAAAGTTATAACATTGTAAAGTTCTAAAAATATAATAATAATAAAAGCTTTGCACAACATCTTTGGGCTGTGATCTTGTCACAGGTTAGTTACATATACACACTTTATTATGCATTTGTGTCCTATCCTTGTCTTGAGAGGCAAACTGATCTTATATTGAGATGTCTAAACACTTACTTAATAAAAGTAAGTGATATGTGACCCTGTTTAGATCTCACCATTAGATCACAGTGTTAGAAGTTTAGAAAGAAAAAAGTATTTTAAATATAGGTAAATGCTTGCTGGATTGTAAAAATACTCTAATACTGGCAATGATGTGAAACATTAAACACGGTAACCCTTACAGAAATGTCAGGTTTCTGGCGAACAGTTGCGGTTACCTTTTGGCAATGTTACAGCAAATCTGCAGCAATGTCATATGCAAATTAGGTTTGTCACCAGAAGTTCATTGGAAGTTGCCATAGACCTCTGAAGTTCGCCTACAAAAAAGATCCAAAACGGCCATCTTTGCCCATATAAGGAGATCCGGTTGTTAATTGAAGCTAACTACCTATGGCAAATTGCATTGCAAGTTAGCTCTGGGGTAGCAAAAATCTAAGTGTGCCGCCTTCACTTATCGGAGATCACAGTATCCACTCGAAGGCAGAGGACAAAAGTGTGTTCAGGAAAACGTCTGCATTTCAGACTTTTTCATCCCCACGAGACTTTAACAGGTGCGATTATTCAAAATCCCCATGTTATTTTCCCATAGGAAAAATCGCCAGATACCGGATGTCAAAGATGGCAGCTTTTTTGTAGGCGAACTTCAGAGGTCTATTATTGGCCAAGTGTGGTGGCAAATCACCGGCAAACAGATTTGCCACTAGTGACAAACTTCTCATCGTTGCCAGAACTTTGTTGGAAGTTTGCCTGTAGCGGCCAACATTAGCAAACTTCTGGCAATGTTTTCTAGTGAACTCATTTGTTTCCCACAAAATCACCCACAAGTTTGCTGCAAATCTGCCCCAAACATTTCATTTTTGTAAGGGAATGGACAAATAATGTCAACCAGGTCCAACAGCATGTTCTCGATTTAAACAAATACAAATATATATGGTTGCTAATTAAGTATATCACAATGTGTGTGTATATATGGATATAAAATACGGGTCAATAAATGTCTCAAAGGCAAACAGTTTATTTATCAAACAACAAAATGATATTGCACATCAGAGGAAACTGCACTGCTCATAATTAGAGTTTGAAGAAGACCTCTGCTTTGCCATCCTCTCTGGCATCAAAGAACTGGGAGTAATCCTGTAAATGATAGACAATTACCAAAAGGAAGACAACAGAGTTTTATCACTGATATTTTTTTTTTTTCAAAACACGACTTTCTTAAAATAGAAAAATAATTCTGCTGGTGAAATTTTGGGTTTAAATTCCAATGGTCAAAATGGCTGCCTTGGTAGTAGTAGTTTTGAAATCCTTGGCAGCTCTAGTGTTAAACAAATACTAATTATCAAAAGCATGCCTAAACAAGTTGAAGATAAAATGTCCAGGCATGCAAGTGAAAGATGATTTGCAGCACCACTGAATACGCTTGTATATACTGTATATTACAATACATTGTAATGTAAAATAGTTTTATACAAGGGCCTCTGCATTTATCCCATCAGTGAATTAGTGAACACACAGAGCACACAGTGAACACACAGTGAGGTGAAGCACACACTAACCCAGAGCAGTGAGCTGCCTTACAGTGGCATTTGGGGAGCAGTGAGGGGTTAGGTGCCTTGCTCAAGGGCACTTCAGCCATGGATGTGGGCATGGTAGAGCAGTGCTCAACCACTTCCCCCACCCACATTTTTCCTACTGGTCGGGGATCGAACCAGCAACCCTTCGGTTTCAAGCCGAAGCCCTAACCAGTAGGCCACAGCGGCCCCCTATTGATTAGATTTGAATGCATTTGTTGTTATTCTACTATTGTCTTGATGGCTTGATTGCTTATTAACAGGCTGTATGCTTTTTTTGTGTGTTTTAATCCAGAAAAATACATAGGCATCACTGTAATTAAGAAGCAGTTAGGATGTAATGATGAAATACTTTTCAAGTCACTCTATTAATGAGTCGCGCCTACTGAGAGAGGCCAACACTTGTCAGAATGTCTCTCAGGTTTAACAGAGGGAGTGTCACAGTAAGAAAGGGTCCCGCCCTGAGGGATCTGGCATCATGTCTTAAAGGGAAAGTCATCACCTATGAAAGGTAAGGTAAGGCCACATTCCACACACACTCAAAGAGCCGTGTGGTGTGCTGGGAGTGTCCTGCTGTGCTAGAATTCCAGATACACCTGAATGGTGAGAATGACTGGTAATTATGTCTATATGTGTGTGTGTGTGTGTGTGTGTGTGTGTGTGTGTGTGTGTGTGTGTGCAAGTGTGTGTATGTGTGTGTGTGTGTGTGTGTGTGTGTGTGTTTACTGAACTGCACTGGGTGTGTGTGTGTGCACTATATAATGGTATTTGCTGTTTGGGGTGTGCTGTGTAAGTAATCACCTGATCACAGACTCTGCACATATGATGTAAGCCAAACAAGAAGAAACAGCCACAAGTCGCTTCCACTCATACACTATAATGCAGTGAGACGATGAGGGAGCTGATCTCATCTAATGCAGTGAGACGATTAGGGAGCTGATCACATCTAATGCAGTGAGACGATGAGGGAGCTGATCTCATCTAATGCAGATCTCATCTAATGCAGTGAGACGATATGGGAGCTGATCTCATCTAATGCAGATCTCATCTAATGCAGTGAGACAATGAGGGCGCTGATCTCATCTAATGCAGTGAGACGATGAGGGAGCTGATCTCATCTAATGCAGATCTCATGTAATGCAGTGAGACGATATGGGAGCTGATCTCATCTAATGCAGATCTCATCTAATGCAGTGAGACGATAAGAGAGAGATGATCTCATCTAATGCAGTGAGACGATGAGGGAGCTGATCTCATCTAATGCAGATCTCATGTAATGCAGTGAGACGATATGGGAGCTGATCTCATCCAATGCAGATCTCATCTAATGCAGTGAGAGGATGAGGGAGCTGATCTCATCTAATGCAGTGAGACGATATGGGAGCTGATCTCATCTAATGCAGTGAAACAATGAGGGAGCTGATCTCATTGTGCCTTCGATGCCTTCAGTACAATAACAAACTGCCTTCTTGCTTTACTTCAAAGTGCTATACTCTTGCTATAGAAAACAACTCTACATATAAAAATTCACTGTCCTTCTGACAAGGATGCTCTTGCCCTTCAGTGAGAGTAAGACAGGAAATGAGGGGATGTAGTAGTGGGTTAGGCCATGATTGTGCCCAAATATGGCACATTTGATTTTCTCAGAACACATACCTGTGCATGCCCGTAACAGTGTTTGCATGGTTGCTATGCTAGAATGTAGGTAACAGAACAATTCCATGACTGACTGGCATTTGCAGAGCATTTTTAGATGGATGTGGACCTGACCGTAGCTTGACTGCAACCCTCTACAGCACCAAGCTGCCTGACCTTTGACCTTATGTTTGCTATAAGCAGCAGTAGTGTAGTCAGGTGGTTGGGGGTCAGGGGGTACTCACCCCGCAGTAGGCATCCCCGTTGAAGACCTGTGGGGGCATGGCGGTCTGGTTTCCCACCCGCTTCCTCATCTCATCCTTTATACTGGTGTCCTGTGTGATGTCCACGGCCTTGTACATGATCTGCTTGGCATCCAGATATTGGAAGATCTCCGACTGCTGCTGCTTCAGCTGGAAGGTGGAGGAATGATGATAGTCACATTAGAAGAGAGGAGGGAGGTGGAGGAGGGATGAAAATAGTCACATTAGAAGAGAGGGGAGGTGGAGGAGGGATGATAGTCACATTAAGAGAGGAGGGGAAGGTGGAGGAATGATGATAGTCACATTAGAAGAGAGGAGGGGGTGGAGGAGGAGGATAGTCACATTAGAAGAGAGGAGGGGGAGGAGGAGGGATGGCAGCAGTCACATACAATTATTGGTAGTTGAAATGATGGGAGGAAAATCTTATGATAAATTATCAACAGCACAATGTATAAGGGAGGCATATCTTGTATTGACAAGAAAAAGACTACAATACTGTTTCTACTTCACAACATGCTTTCAGCACATACGAGATAAAATAAATAAATATAAATATAATATAAAATAAATAACATGTACGAGAACAGCTTTGAGTGATTGAGTGTTGAGTTTGATACCAAGTGAAACAGCTAAGAGAGTGAGCCTTAAGGCAGTATTGACAAGCACACAACTAAGAGCAGTGTTTCCCACAGAATTGAATTCTATTTGTGGTGGTAAGTTGGCAGAATTAACTTGAATGCAACAGTTTTTTAACAAATTAGTGCAGCGTGATTATGATGCTAACCATATATAAGTACAATTTAGTAAAACCTGGAAAATCATTGTGTGGTGGTCAATATTGATATTGTGGTGGGCCGCCACAAATAAGTCAATGTATGGGAAACACTGTAAGAGAGTGAGCCTTGAGGCAGTATTGACAAGCACAAACTAGTCTGCAGTATATCTTTGTCACCCCTATGTTGCACATAGAGGCTGTTGCTTGACTACACTGGGAGAGCTCTTTGAAAGGTATTACTGAGCCAGTGAGCCAGTTAAGTGGCTGAGAGTCAGGTGTTTGTATGTATGTCTGTCTCCCAACCACTAGACAAGTAAAACACACAACCTCCCTATCCAAAAGACACCCAGTGAACCAGTCTAGACAGTTTGGGGCACACCTATCCGACAGATTGGAGTGAAGGAAAATGAGTTGGGTAGCCCAAGGGGGTGATTTTATCATCAGGCATCATCAGGGCCAGCTACAATCCAGTTTGAGTCAATCATTCAAGCACAACACAAACTGTACAGCTGCCATACACTCTTAAAACAAATGTGTTGAACATAACACAACTTGTGTTGTTTTTAACACATATCTATGTCTAGATATAGGGACAACACAATTTGTGTTGTTTCTAAAACTTTGCTTTTGTTACTGTGTTCACTCTTACAACAAATATGTTGAAAATAACACCACTTGTGTTGTTTTTAACACATCTCTATGTCCAGATAGGCAAAATAAAGCTTGTGTTGTTTCTAACACATTCATTTTAAGAGTGTATAAAAAACAAGATGCATCAAGTCAGTCCTTGAACTTGGCCTGAAGTAGGCTAATGGCATCAACCCCATTTCATGTGGTTTACATGGTGGGTGTGCACAAACAGCAGCCAGAATTATGAGGTATTTCAACCTGGTCATTTGACAATGCTATAGGGTTGGGCAAACACAGACTCACTGATGAAACCCCAGCTTAACGCAGTATCTTTTACAAGCAATCCCTCCTCTAGCTATCTGTTTTGCGGATCCATTAAAAGATGCATCTAGCCTCTATGTTCAGGCTGGACGACATATGAAAAAAATGAGCAATCAAAACATTTATGGGCTCTTTAAAATGATGGTTGTAAGACCTTTAGCATACAAAGATCATTTTTAGCACATGGAGCAAAAACAGTTTTTTTTACACATAACCAGGGCCATAAAGATGACCTGCACCTGAGAGAATACAGTATGCCCCACAGCAAGCCTGCTGTTACAAATGTAAGCATTACTGACTAGCTATCACAAGACTAGGCTCATGCAAGCAGGGACACCCATCCATCCATCTGTCTCTTTAGAGGTCCCTGAGCATCCTAATCAGAGTCAAACAGAGTTGTAGACTGTTTATTTGCTTATTGGCACTCATCTTTAAAGAAGTTCAGTTCAATCAGCCACTCAAAAATAATAAAGGGGGGAAAATATTTGGACTTAAACAACCACTACCAGAGAGCAGTGACTATACATGCAGAAAAAATATAAGAAGGAGACATACGAGTCATCTTTTAGAAAAGAGTGGCTCACCAATCCTACTGAGAGCCTGAATGAACTGACTGTGACCAAACATCTTGTTGTGTAGCAAGTGGCCACACAGCCTTACTGAAACACACAGAAAAATGACAAACAAATAAATAACAACTGAGTTACAGACCTCCCTGGAGCCACTGACGCTGCTGAAGTAGATTGTGAGAACCATGTTTGTAGAGGAGTTTCACGACGACTAGTGCAGAGTTTCAAGATTCAGTGCAGCTTTAGGCTGGTTGGAATGGGATGGCGTGGCGTGTGCTGAGGTGTGTAAGCTTGTGTGTGTGTGTGTGTGTGTGTGTGTGTGTGTGAGTAGGAGCAGCAGCCAGGTGAGCAGGTTTTGACATGGCTCACTTGGGAGGCCACACCTCCACACAACTTGCAAGATCCTTCTTTGGTTATACCTCAAGGATAGCTAGGCTACAACACACACACACACACACACAGACATGTCTGAGCTTGGCGTATGCGAATGTAAGACTGCATAGGTGTGGACTCAATTGATTTCCCAAGAGTTACAGATTTAGTAAAAATGAAACAACTAATTGGGCCCTTGCACTCATCTGGTTTTAAGGCATCGTCTGCTGTAACTTTGTTTAGGTCCTATAAGCACTCAAGTATAATTTGACTCAATTAATGTGTGTTTTGGAATATATTTTGATGATGACAGACTCAGATAGATAGATAGATACTTTATTGATCCCCAAGGGGAATAGAAGATAGACTCTTTAAAGACCAAACAAATTGATCAGTAATATGATTGATAAACATTCAAAATAGTAAATCATTTATTGTTAATAATTGATCACTAAAATCTAGCAAATTGAATGATTCCCTAATAACAATGAATTATCAAATATTTTTGGTGATTAATCTATGAACTGAAGCGGGCCTTTTCAATGGCTTATTATTGTTAAGAGCTTAAACAACAACAGCAACAAAATACTAATATATGTTGGAATTATTGCAACTTTGTAAGTGCTTTCCCTGAATTCAATCAATCTTTTTTTTAATTTTTTATCATATAGTGCCTTTAAATGCCATTAAAAGTCACAAATTTGATTTAGAAAAGAATCCAATCCAATTTTTTACAAGAGCAGAACATTGGCCCATGTAGCCTACGCAGAATACCTACGATTGCATTGATCTAAAAGGATAAAACACGTAATAAATTAAGTTTACAATTATTTACATTACATTCACCACAATAGCAGTGCATACATTCGTTCATAAGATAGCCTATGTCATTTGAGTTCTAGCAGAGAATGTCTAATAAGACGGGCTCTGGTTCTAGCAACACTCTTCTACAGGCAATGCACTGGGCAGCTCAATGACTCAGGGGCCCTTTGACTAATAAAGCAATGTTGTCGCCTTGATGACGTCCTCTTTACCCGCTGTCAGAGATAGGATTGGGTGAGTTTTCTATACCTCCAGGACAATCTATTGAAAATATTAACCATCTTCGTGCTTAGTAACTTCAAATTGAACTTTATACCATGAGTGATAACATATCTATCATATTTTGTGACTATTGCAGAATTTTAAGTCCACCATCCATCACAAATCTACAATGGCCGAGGAAGGGTAAGCGTGACCAAAATCGCCGTAGACTACTACATAGATTACTACACAGAAGTACAACATTAGATTGTTGCTGCAGGTTTTGCTCAATTAATGCGTGTGTTTAATAAAATATTTACACGGGTTGAATGTATATTAGCTCATTCAAGCAGACATGTAACCTTAAAGTTGAAACCGGTGTCTATGTTCCGAACCGAGGATGGAAGCCACTCGTTGCTCCATTGGGATGTTGCGTGCTACCTAATTTACCCGCTTATTTGTCATTGATGTGACGTTGGTCGAATGTTTGTGCTATGCAAACCCTGTACATCTTTGAGTTTTCTTTCTTATGGTGTATTCTTTTCTTCTAATTGGAACACATACAGAAGCTGCTTAATAGTTTTTATTTGAGATGTTAGCCAGTAAGCTAACCCAATGTGGAAAGTGAACATTGGCCTCTTGGAAGTTTACATCGCTCAGCCCCGGCATTGATATGATGATTTCATTCTTTAGTCGGATACCCCTTCACTCTTAATCATGAGTGAGAGACGCAATCTGAAATGCCGAGGCCTAAATAGTCTTAGTATGCTCAATTCGCCTAGGCAAACATTATCGTAATGTATTGCTTCCATCTCGCGTGTTTCATACAGCATCGCTGCCGGAGGTGTGATGGATGTCAACACCGCTCTGCCCGAGGTGCTCAAGACCGCCCTCATCCACGACGGGCTGGCGCGTGGAATCCGCGAGGCCGCCAAGGCTCTCGACAAGTGAGTGTTCCTGAAGTTACACCTTTCTATAGGATAAATGTCTGAAGGAAATGCAGTATCACTGATGATGATCTGGCTCCCTCTACTGAAGTCTCTGAGGATAATTGCCATTGTTACCCAATATTTGTCTGAGATGCTGAAAGTTTATCAGTCAGCATTGACATCACTATGGTGGTTGCAAGTTCTGATGGGTCTGTTTGAATGGCTTCCAGGCGCCAGGCTCACCTCTGCGTCCTGGCATCCAACTGTGACGAGCCCATGTATGTCAAACTGGTGGAAGCCCTCTGTGCTGAGCACCAGATCAACCTCATCAAGGTACGTTTCAGAATATCGCAATGCTTAGTCCACAGGCAGTGTGTCTGAATACAGGCGTGGCCCAGACAAGATTTGTGGATATACATGGTCGTTGAGAAATTGAAAAATGTTCTTGCCTTAAACTCTGCTATCGGAATAGTATTTCTGTGGTAACATTAGTTTGAATGTATTTAGCTGTATGTGTTTGCCTGATTTTGGTGTAGTCACTGTCATGTTTAAATGTTGAATGATTGTATTGTTCCATCCTGACTTAATATTGTGCACTTAAGCAATTTAGGTTTACAGAGATTTACTTTGTTGTGCATCCTTAGTCCTTTTGCAAATGCTGTAGTCTTTGACATGGTGACTCAATTCAGTTCTGGCTCTTGTGAGGAAGGCTCTCTTGCTGTGTCGGTGATGATAACTTGGCTCCCTCTACTGAGACCCAATGAGGATAAACGCCACATGTTACCCAATTCTTACTGAGATGCAGCCAGATGAACCTGGGAACTGATTTGAGGCTTGGTGTGCTCAAGGCATGGTGTTTGCAACGGTTGTAAAGAGTGTAAATTAGATACAATATACGATCGTTGTGCTTATGTCCTCTTGAATCTGCTGGCTGCGTGTGTGCCCCAGTGTAATGCTTTCTTTATGTGCATTTGCCAGGTCGACGACAACAAGAAGCTCGGCGAGTGGGTTGGTCTGTGCAAGATCGACCGTGAGGGCAAACCCAGAAAGGTGGTGGGCTGCAGCTGTGTGGTCGTCAAGGTGAGTTGCATTGTGTGAAGCGGTGCTGAAGCTGACATGCTGACTCAATTCAGTTCTGGCATTTGTGAGGAAGGCTCTCTTGCTGTGTCGGTGACGATAACTTGGCTCCCTCTACTGAGACCCAATGAGGATAAACGCCACATGTTACCCAATTCTTACTGAGATGCAGCCGGATGAACCTGGGAACTGATTTGAGGCTTGTTGCTCAAGGCATGGTGTTTGCAACTGTTGTGAGCTGCACCTTTAAAGGTGTGTTCTTCTGTGCGCTGAATGTTTCTGTCTCGGCTTATCTGGGCTGAGAGTTGACGTAGAGAAGGGTAATGATGTAAAGGGAGTGGAGAGTGGTTGTGCAGAGTGGTTGCAGAACCGGGTACTACTAACGAGGTTGGAGCAGGGCTCGAAATTAACAATGTCCCAACTTCCCGGGGACCATAAAAAATGCCTTTGGGACACAATAGAATGATGTCTGGGACAACTCTGGGACAGGAGAAAAATGGCAAAGCAAATTTCAAAATGGGTACTTTTTTCCTAAACTTTTCACATGGGAATCTAAACGTATCTTTCTTGTCTGAATAAAATTAAACACAATTTGACCTGGTGTAAAGGGCAGCTGCAAAAGCAGCATTAGAAGCGGTTTTATACACACAGCCTTACAACACTGTTTACTGCTCTTCAAATCACTGTAGGCTACAATGTCATTTTTGGAACATATACAATATAAGATATCCAAATGGGATAGGTGCTTGCGTTTCCTTGGGAATCCGCCGTCTTGGTTTTGTATAAAAATAAATATTAAGTGACACATATGCCGACACAAACAGGGCATGGGCGGTAGGCCTAATGGGTCACTTTCTGATATAGGTTAACTAGCAGGCAGGTGGGCTAGGAAATTGCATTTGTTTTCATGACATTTCGAACATTTTTGACTGATCCTGTAGTGTGTAGGCCTAAGGTTACACTGCTAAATTTCTGTCAGTGACAGACGAAACGTCACCAATAGCCTACCATGCTGAGCTAAATGGATTACTGCAACTGCGATTTGACAACAATAGTGTTGCAAGGTAGCATATAACTATGAAAACTGTTATTTAAGTTACATTTCGTTGTGGCAGTTCTAAGCTATAGGCTATTCTTGAGAAAATAAACGAATACTGGAGAGTAGCCTGACGGCTTCACTTCAGTAAAGTTAGACAGAAATTAGCCAGCAGAAGTAGCATTTCCCACGCTACTTATTGTTTTCACTTAGATCTGTGGCCATGACATCACACCAAACTGACATTGAAATTAAACACACGTGAAAATAGATTATTGACGGAATGTTTTACAAACCGTGAACGTCTAGTGCAACCTCTGAAAATGAGTTGTGTGAAACAGCAGATGATTAATGTTAATAAAATGGTGTTTAATAAATTGGTGTTTAAAAAATAGTGTTCAGAACTTATGGTGGACCAGAATGAGTTAATTAAGTGGTGCAAGTTACTGATTATTATGCTGTTTATTATGTAGAATGGGGAAAAAACAAGAACTTGACTTTGGGACACTGGTGGTTAAGTCTGGGACAGTGCCAAGTAGAATTCAGGACACTGAGAAAAAAAGTTAATTTCGAGGCCTGGGTTGGAGAAGGCCTTAGAATGGGCCTCCCGCCCGTGTCACTTTGGACTCTGTCATCTCGCACACATACACACTACTTGCCTGTTTACTAGGATGCGTGGATGTCTTGTATACAGGATGAGGTGACTTTGGCTTACAGTTATGGTGTGTTGGTATAGGAAGGTGTACGAGAAGGGGCGGGATAACTATAGACTACTGCCATATAGGTGTTAGAAACTAACCCTGTGCATTTCTGTGGAGGATTCTTTGAGTGTCTCATTAGAAAGTCTCTGGTTTTGGTACTCTGCTCCCATGATGGAAGCACTGAGTGTCTGCTTACCAGCAGGAGTAGTGTTGTACTAGCATGAGCACTCTGAAATGGTGTTCTTGCTGTGTGAGCATCTGTACTGCAGGGCTGGGACCAAGTAGTAGAAATTGAGTGGATTTTATTGCATGTGATGTCAGCACTTGACCTTTGCTGCTGCCTGACTTGAGAAGCTCTGTGAAAATGTGGTTTTGAAGTCCAGAATACAGGCTTGCACATGAATGTTTATGAATTTAACATTGATTGTGGCTTTTCATGTCTCAACACTTCTGTGCTGTTTCCTTTGCAGGACTACGGCAAAGAGTCTCAGGCCAAGGATGTCATTGAGGAGTACTTCAAGTCCAAGAAGTAAAGCGCAGAATAAAACCTTTTTGAAGTGAAACGACTTCTGCTTGTCTGGTGTGGTGTTTTATCTCTTTGGAACATGGATGTGATCACTAGTATTATTGTGACTTTGTGCACAGGGTACGTTAGAATATGATTGAGGGGGTGCACAAGAGTATCTTTAAAGGTGATTCATGTGGCAGTGCTTTGAGCAATATTGCCGGGCAACCGCACAACCAGTCTTCTAAATGGTTTATCATGACCATTTGCCTACTGGCGATTAAAGATGTAAAAGAGTTGTCAATCTAACAATGGGAACGGCAGAACATCAATTAATAAACGCTGAGTGGTTGGCACATGGTATGTCTGCTTAAGGCTTACCTGTATCTGGATGGATGCCTGTTGGGAGTAAGTACAGACAACAGTGGGAGACCGATTGAGGATGTGTGAATTAACCTCTTGGATCAAAATAGTTAATGTGTATGGTGTAGAAATTGCAAGGGGATGTGTCCAAAGCAGCAGTAGGGTGTTCTCATCTGAAAATGGGCATGCTGCCTTAAAGGTGTACTTGGTAATCATATGCTATTCAACTCCATAACACATGAGTCACTGGAGTTTCTCTGGGAATACTGAAGGGAGGGGTGAGCTACCCTTGCTGTGGTTTTTGGTCTTTGTTTAAAATATGTTTGCTCTGGACAAAAGTGTCTGCTAAGAAATGTAAATATATTCAAATGAATGCAACATGCATAATTGCTTACTGCGCCTTTAAAAGTCATGCCAAATTGTCACTACTGACAATAGCTTGCTGACTGGTATCTTTTGGACATGTTTCACCACAGAACTATCTGGCACATTGCCCTAGAGTCAAGTGGAAGAATGATGTACATCTGTCCATAAGGTATACACACCAACACGTGGCTGTAGGCTATGTTTTATGTGCATATGTAGGGCAAACGACTTCAAGTCCTTGGAAGAGATGCCTGCTGACTAAGGCAACACATTTTTATAAAGAGACTTGTTCCTAATGTGAAACAATTGTGGCTTTTCACATCCTGCCAGTTAAAGTCTGGTTTATGATTCCCAGATCTGCTTCAGTAATGTGGCTGGTATGGAAGAGGCATCGCTGGGTTCTGGTCTCTGGTCTCATATGGCACTAAGGGTTTATATGCTGAAGTAAATTACCCTGGTAATCCAGAGTTCTCACGGGAGGACAATTTGAATTTGCTCAGCGTGTCACTCTGGCAATGAGTAATGATGCTCATTACTACACGTGTCCCTTGTATTGTGGGGTACCAATCACATCGGTGTATCTGATATTGGAGGCGAACTAAACAGGTGACAGTCGTAGTGCTATCCAATTGTGTCAAAGTCCGGAATCAGGTATGAGTTAGCCAGGCTAGAATCAGTCCGTAAACATTGGTCGTATAGTTTTGTCCAATTGCGTGCAGTGAGATTTTCAAATGCATGCTTGGTGCCGCCCCACGAGTTGGGCCATTACATTATTCATGGCCAGACCCTTAATCTTTCGGATTTGGGTCTGGAATCTCCAGGTTAGAAGTAAATGGTGATATGTGACAAAATGAATAGTTCGGCAGTTGGTGCATGTATGCATATTACTACACCATTTTAGGGTTTGATGTATACGTGTGATATACCATGCTCCACTCTTACTCTACATAATTAGACTTCTATCATCACAGTTAAAGAGGTGTGTGTGTGTTTTAAACTCAGCCATTCATTGGGTGTTTGGGAATAATCTATCAGGACCCCGTGCAATGATTTTTTTTAACGTTTGTAATTTATCTACATACATATTTAAAATAAACAAAAATTACATTGAAACACACAAACACATCTTTTTTATATAAGGCACAACAAATCATTATGCACATTCTTCTTTGCCAAAAACTTACAAAAACAAAGAGACAACAAAACCCTTTCCAATATCAAACAACAAATATGTCCGTGTTTAAACTATTAACTGTAAAATAATTTACATGGGGTATGGGGTGTACACTAGATAGACACTCAGAGTGCAGGTTGTTGCTATGGAAGCAAGAAGAATGGGGAGGAGGAGGGTTGTTATGGTTACAGTTTTAAGTCTTTTGCGTTAAGGTTTAGGTCCTCCACGAGGGGAGGGAGAATCTCTTTTCATTTTTGTTTTTGTTTGTGAAACTCATAGTTTCTCCACTGTCCCACCTCACATTAGCTAAGAAGAGGAAAAACAACAAAATGAAAACTTTTTTTGCGGCTTACAGTAAGACCTTGTATAGTTTCACAAATAAAACCAGCATTCTCGCTCGCCGTCCTCGTCTTCTTAAGACAGTTCAGTTATTTATTTATTTATTAAGCAACATTTTTTTTCTTTTATAAAAGACAAAATGAAACAAACAAAAATTAGCAGTGTAATGTAGCTCCTTAAATAGATGTACAAAAAAAGAAGAAAGAAAGAAAAAAAAACAAGAAAAAAAAATGTGGTAGGTACAGTTCTGCAGTTTAGTTCTTTTTTCCCCCTTTACAGGTATTCGTATTCCAGTGCTTGATGTAGGGCCAGCAGGTCCGAGTGGCTCGATATCCTCCAGAACGGCATGTTGTGCTGTGACAGAAAATGACGTAAGAGTCAGGGTCAAAGGTCATGCGTAATGGACAAAAGCACAGCTTCTGTCTGCCTCCCATGTAAAAGACAGAGAGAGCGGAATGATCTAGATCGTTTAACGACAGTTGTTGCAGTGATGGTCATATCATGGCTGTTGATGGCGCAGTGACATTTTCGGGAAATGCATCTTTGAGTAACTGCTGAGTCAGCTCTACTGTGCCAGAACAGTATGGATTCAGTGTGGTTTTAAATGTTATTTGTAGGTTTGAAGGATGATAGCTTAATGTGATCCATGACAGACTTATTGTATATGATTGAAAGTGTTACAGTGACAAGTATGAGTTGAATTTGTTTATTCTCCATGGGTCTGAGATCTTACCCATGATGTGATGGCAAATCCTGTCCTCTACTGTGCCAATAGTGTGTGTGTGTGTGTGTGTGTGTGGTGATGCTTATACACACAGAACATCTCAAAAGCCCTGCACAAACGCCACCCCCCATGCAAGTTAGGCTAACTCTAGCACTCTTAGCTACGAACATGCAAGCCTACAGACAACAGACTCTTCAACTAATATGAAGAAAATAATCGTTTGGTCGACAGAGAAGCACACATATCAAGATGTCTTGATTTGTTTGTTTGCTTGTCATTTTGTTTGTATACACTGACAGCAAAACCAAAGAACACTGCACACATGTCGTATACAAATCAATCAGCTGCTGAGGCACAGAAATCTCGCTGAAATGCTGAAATTAAAGTGCATCTTCAAGCTCAGGAATTGCTCAATACAGAACATGTAGACAGAGTATTTCATCATCATATACTGCTTTTACAGAATCAAAAATACAGGACTAACTTTGAGGGCCCTAATTAAAATGACAGGCAAATTAAAGTCAGACAAAGTGTCTTGTGCGTGAATGAAAGCTATCATATGGCACATAGGAGCATTGAGCTAACCCACCAGTGTTAGGGTCTTCCTCATGGTATTGAATAGTCAATACATTAACACTTCACCCATCATTTAAAGTAGGGCCCTAAATGTTTTTGGTCGAATGCCCACAAGGTCTGTATTGATTTTCTACAAACTCCTCTACTTTTTCAAACACCATGAAACAAATAGCAAAGATGCAAGTAGAGGAAGACACTTTTCTTTAAAAATGAGAGAGAGAGAGAGAAAGAAATAGAAAATAAACATCTACAGCACGCTAGCTCAGGGACAGGCAGGAAGTCCACTCTGGAGACACACAGCGAGTTTTTTGTGATTCACTTCCGGGTCGTCCCGGGGTCGGGGGGCAGGAAGTGGGATGTTTTTACCTTTTTGGCTGCCTGCTCCTCTTCCACCCCATCGCCAATAACAACATACACTACTTTTCTGCCAAACCTTTGCATTACTCGCTCAAAGCAACTCTCTTTGCCTGCAAAAAGGGAGATAGACAAGGGGGAGAAAGGACAGGAGTTGAGAACCGCGCAGGGAGGAGTGAGGAAGGTCACTTTACCTGGCTGGCCGCATGTTCCTCGTCACGGCCATCACCAATCACAACATACGTAATGTTAGTGCCAAACCGGGACACTATACGCTCAAAACAGCTCTCTTTGCCTGGGAAAGACAACGCACTTCCTTAAAAGCCTCAACAAGACAAACAAGGGAAAACCTTTCATTCAGCAGAGAGTGCTCTGTATACAGACATGACATCACTTCAAGACATGAAGACACAACATCAAATGAGGAAATCACCACAGCAAAGGGGAAGTTCTTTTTTGTGTTCTAACTAAGGGCCCGTCCCATTTCTCCCCCCTTAAAACTTCCACTTGGTTTTGATTGCCCTCAACATTAAAGCCCCCTCGACAAGGGAAGTGGAGGTGAAGATCTTTCCCTATGAATTGGGACCCCACTATATGCAAATTAGCGTAGCGAACGTGCTCACCTACGTCATGCGCATCGCCGACGTGTCTACCGGTAGTAGCATGCTACTATTTTCATTCAGGAACATGCCCGTTCAGCGGTCATTGTTGTGTGGGCTGTGCTGGTTTATCTACGTCTGGTTAATCATCAAATATATTCGTGTTCATGTGAACGCTAGAACACACACCTTAAATATTGACGAAACTACCCAGATCAGATATATAACGTTATTTGATGGGCAGACTCTCTCAAAGCACTCAGCAGATATTATGAACATCGTCAGATAGCTTTGTGAGATATTTTCTAACATTAGTGTTCAAAACTCAACAGTCCATCAGATGTGCATCAAACTAACATATTCCAACATATTTCGAAATTTTAATATGCTTATTTGCGAAAATATATGAAAAATTTGGCCGGCTCGCTGAGCTCACACGGTATCCTGGGTAATTTCATCTCCCACTTCGTTTTAAGCCTGCATCGGTCCTGGCTATATTTTGAGGGTTGATTTTAAGGGGAAAATAGCACTTCCCCTTGCTCCCTAAAGTAATGGGACACCCTAGCCCTACACTTGCACGCGCAAAAATGAGGGTTAGGGCCAAAATCTAGGGGTAGCGGAGGTATTGGGACGGGCCCTAAGACTAAGAAACACTCCATATGTGTTTAAATGACCTACATGTGCAAACAAATACACTGTCATCATTTATTCTTGATCTCGGAATGTAGCCAATAATTATCACATACTGTACACACATCTACATCCGTTCTTAGGTACTACATTTTCTGCTAAATATAACCCTACACATCACCAACAAATATTTTTTTCCCCTTTTCAGAACGATGCTTTGTGGTAAACCATTAAGTTCACCATTACGTGTCCGTGATTGTAAGGAACTGTTAAGTGAAAATAATGGGAATACTGATGGAGGGAAGTAGAATATTTATGGAGGGATGAGAGCAAAGGAACAAGTGAGATGGAGGAGAAGAAAGAAGATGGGATGTTAATGGATGAAAAGGGGAAGAGAGAAATGAGGAGAGATTTTCTTTTTTGTCTACAAGAGGAAAGGACTGCAATAGAAGAGAGAGAGAGGAGAGAAAGAGACTGGGATAAACAGCAAAGAGTAATGAGGTCACCAAGAGAGAGGGAGAGAGAGAGAGAGAGGGGAGGATGTGTGTGTGTGAGAGAGAGAGAGAGAGCGGAGGATGAGAGATAGTTAAGGGGAATGACAGAGTTGAAGTCTTAAGTCTGAGAGAGAACACAAGAGTCTCTTTCCATAAACAATGGAGACAAACATGAATTCATCCTGACAGTTTAACCTCTCTCTCACTCAATCAGTCAAAAAACACACACACACACACACACTTACACACACACACACACACATACACACACACACACTCAAAAATGTGTTTCAATGAATCATCAAGATGGTTAAATGCTGTTTTCTGGATAACCATGGAAACACAAGAGTGTTTTGGGGGGTATTTGTGTGTGGGTGCACACATGAGAGAAAAAGCAGACACACACAGACCCTGGCTTGGCTCAAAACCAGACACACACACATACACACACAGACCCTGGCTTGGCTTAAAACCAGGATGACACTGAAATGATTGTGACAGACACTCACACACGCACACACACACACACACACACACACACAAACTTTAACAGGTCATTTATAAAATATCAACACATCCAGAATTGGATTCGTCAAAGTGGTCCAAGCCCTACAAAACTGAACATTATAAACATCTAGTCTCTTCCTGGCTGGCTGGCTTGGAGCTCTCTGGCCAAAACCACAGGGTTTTACTGTCCGGCAGCATGATTGCCTCTGGCAGACATATCTCCCGGTCCAGCTCTGGAAGGCCCGGCCTGACCGCTGGTCTCTCGTGAACTCTTTGTGCTCGTTAGTGTTTGACTGGAGAGCAGGTCATCCTCCTACTCCGCTCACCGTTTCTCCCCGGAGAGTAGCCGCATCTGATCCAGCCCTGAGTCCTGAAGGCCAGGACCTGAGGTGTGTTCAATCATTCAAATGTAGTAGTTTAGCCCTGAGTCCTGAAGGCCAGGACCTGAGGTGTGTTCAATCATTCAAATGTAGTAGTTCAAAGAAAACATGTTTTTGCCGCAAATGTTCACCTCTGTTCGAAATAATTTGAATGCATTGTGGGTGCGTCATCCGAACGCACGTGCAGAGATGGTTCACGAACTGCTCAAGAGAATCTTTGGCACCGGTATTACCATTTAATTAAAAGCAGACACCGGATCGGATCCAACTGACGGATCAGATGCTAACTGGGTCCAAACAGTGTGTGACACATCAGAGACAGCTGCTGTGTCCCAATGCTTGCTTACTGTCAGCGAGTGTGTGTGTGTGTGTGTGTGTGTGTGTGTGTGTGTGTGTGTGTGTGAGAGAGAGAGAGAGAGAGAGAGAGAGAGAGAGGTAAAAAGATCCTCTCTGTCACATTAAGCACGATGGGAGCACTATAAAGCAATGGAGGCTTCCTAATTCCAGTTCCTCATTTTCTCCTGACCTGTCCTGAAATCAGTCCAAATTCAGTGGAGGCCCCTCCAGAAACGTCACTGAGGCTGCTCTGCCGGTAGTCTTGTCTGGTCTGATTACATGGGCTGCCTTGCTTCAGTGATATTTCACATTCCTGACTCCGCTCCGATTAGTGTCCATGTGCAGGAACTGGTCAGCACTCCTCTCCTCTCCTCTCCTCTCCCCCCCTGACCGACCCAATGCAGACCTGGGCTTAACCCATTCATGACCCGTTTGTGCTCTGTCCACAAACAGTTTATCTCTGCCCGCTTCAGAGATGAGAGATAATGTTCTCTTCATTTGAATGACGGGCAAAGCACACACACGTATATATAATTGTAATTCTATAGCAGACACATTTATACAGTCGACACATCGATACAATTATAATTATATCAGCCATCAAAGAGATTAATGGTTTGGTTCACGCTCAAGACTTTACCCGTCATTCAATTTAGAGATCCGAAACCTACTGACACTGATCAGATCATTATTCGATCCATGACCACAACTTCTGACCCGACCCACTGAACTTGTTCTTGGTCCTGCCCTTCACCCCTTGACCTGAGACACACACACCACACACACACACACACACAGACAGACAGACAGACAGACACACACACACACACACACACACACACACGCACCCGACCCACTGAAATTGTTCTTGGTCCTCCCCCTCACCCCATGACCTCCTGACTTGGGAGGCAGTGTGGAGAACTGTCACCCCAAAGCCTGCGTGTCTGGGCGGAGGCTTCTGACATGTTTCCAATCGGGAACGCCGCTCCCATCGCATCCCAGATGGAGGAGGAATGCCGGAACGAAAGAGGACACGGGAGCGGAAGAGAACTAAAAGATGGAGGGAGCAGAGAGAAGAGAAAGCAGTAGAGGAGGGTGTGTGTGGGAGTGTGTGTGTGTGGGGGAGTGTGTGTGTGTGTGCGCGCGAGTGTGTGTGTGCGCGCGAGTGTGTGTGTCAGTCTATCACAGATATGGGGTGAGAGGGTGAATGAAAAAGGACAAGAGGAGAAGAGAATAAAAAGAGAGGGAACAGAGGGAGAAAGGGAGGAAGATAGAGAAAGAGAGGTGGCAAGAAGGCAGAGAGCAGTGAAGACAGAGAGATGCAGAGAGAAATAGGGAGAGATTGCGAGAGACAGAAGTGGAGAGAGGGAGAAAGATTGGTAGAGAGTGGTGGATAGAGAGAGTGGTGGAGAGACAGAGAGAGAGGTGGAGAGAGAGAGGTGAAGAGAGAGAGAGAGAGAGAGAGAGTGGAGAGAGAGAGTGGTGGAGAGAGAGAGAGAGTGGTGGAGAGAGAGAGAGTGGTGGAGAGAGAGATGTGGGCCCAGATGAATGAAAGAAGATAGAGACCGGAAAGCTGCTATTTATGTTTGGGGTGGACTGATCTGTTTTGATTTAAATTTTACTGCCAGAGCCAGAGTCTGTTCCACACACACACACACACACACACACACACACACACACACACACACACACACACACACACACAAACACACTCTCGATGAACCCTCAAAATTTGTCTTGACAGCAAAGCGGAGCAGATGAGAAACAAATGTGAATGTCTGGAGACAGTGCATGATTTGGAGAGAGTGTGTGTGTGTGTGTATGTGTGTGTGTGTGTGTGTATGTGTGTGTGTGTGTGTGTGTGTGTGTGTGTGTGTGTGTGTGTGTTCTCTAGAGCAGTGATGTGTTGCATCATACCTATTTTGGTGGCGCTGTAAATGTTCTCAATGGGGAAGACGGATCCTAGACTGTACAGCAGCACCTTAGCCAGGGCTGGGATCAACTGGGTCGTGGTTACCATTACATTTACACAGTTACTCCTGTGGAGAGAGAGAGAGAGAGATGGACAGAGAAAGAGAGAAGAAAGAGAGAGAGAGAAAGAAGGGGATCAAGCTGGATGAATTGATCACTCTCACTGTGAACTTGCTGATGCAGTGTTGAGAAATTCTCTATGTTTGTGGGTGTGTGTGTGTGTGTGTGTGTGTGTGTGTGTTTGGGTGTGTCACCTTGAGCTAATGATTGATAAGGACTTGAGTGCGTTGGTGAGCCAGGAATCTGTGAGAGCCTCCACTTCTGCCCTCAGCTGCAACCATGCGTCCCGCTTAGCCGGCCCCAGCAGACCTGCACAAACACCAGTGTCGCCACCATTAGGGTCGGAGGACTAACTGCAAGTGAACTTAATAGAGCCCATTGCATGAAACAGGCAAAAGCTGTTTCCATAAGAACCACTGTAAGTTATCTTCATCTCTTTCCATTCAGCTTTTCCTCAAACGTCCTGGTAATTACATCTGGATTTATTGAAACATGTAAGCACTGTTGATGACATGGCATCCCTTGGCCTTAACTTTGTGTTAGCACCTATTAGCTTACCGCCGACATTGTTTTTGTATGTGGTATACAACTCCTTTACTCGCCGGTAACGGAAAGCCAGCTTCCTCATCCAGTCGACTCCGCCCCTAACGCCCGTTGCTAGGCAGAGGCTTGCGCTGGTCGCAGCTGCATGGAAGCCATCAGTTGCAAAACTGTAAGTACTGTCAACAACAACAATAATCGTGTTTTATAAGATGTAACAACTGTAAACAACAACAATAATCGTGTTTTATAAGCTGTAAGTAGTCAATAACAACAATAATCATGTTTTAGAAACTGTAAGTACTGTCAACAACAACAATAATCGTGTTTTAGAAGCTGTTATTCTTGTCAATTACAACAATATTCATGAATTATAAGATGTTATTACATTCATTTTGTTTTATAAAAACAATTAATTTTTGTGAGCTATCAACTCCAACAGCTAAAACTGTAAGCAGTATGTGGACGTAACTGCAAGCTTGTTATCAGAACAAGAATCAACTATAATCATGTCTATACAAGACATTGCATGACATAACATTTAAAAATGCTTTCCCTTTACTACTATTTGTTCCATTAATAACAATAGAATTGACAGTCAGACAATAACTCTCTCTGCTTACACAAACGTCATGACATTTAACTTCAGTCATGTGTGCAACACCATTGCTGTTGTGTCAGACTGTACAGTGCTATAAAGTGAGTCTGATGCCTGAATACTACAGTAATGGGCAGTAAGGACAACAGACTGTACAGTACTATAAAGTGAGTCTGAGGCCTGAATACTACAGTAATGGGCAGTAAGGACGACAGAGCTGCTCATGCTCACCTGAGGTCTTGACCATTATCATCTGACGACACGTCATCAATATGGACCTGGTCACATTCCTGAGAGACACACATACTGTTGTTACTCTGACAGGTGAAAATATGTAAGTAAACCTGATAAAAACAGATTTACACCAAAATGCAACAGTGAATGCTTTATTACATATATGTGTGATGTGGACCTTTAAAATGCAACTGTGAATGCTTTATTACATATATGTGTGCTGTGGACTGTTAAAATGCAACTGTGAATGCTTTATTACGTGTGTGATGTGGACTTTTAAAATGCAACTGTGAATGCTTTATTACATATATGTGTGGTGTGGACCTTTAAAATGCAACTGTGAATGCTTTACTACATATATGTGTGCTGTGGACCGTTAAAATGCAACTGTGAATGCTTTATTACATATATGTGTGATGTGGACCTTTAAAATGCAACTAAAACATGTTGGAGGACAAAAGCCCTATTCTCATATCACTGAATGAAACTGTTGAGTATCTTTTAAATGCAACAAGCTGCTGTCAGTTCAAACAAGCCAGCAGATGGCGCAAGGCTCCCATGATTAGCAGCAAACGCTGGAACTGAGCAAGAGAATGAGAAGGACAGGAAATGACCCAAGGACAGATTTTGTGAGAAAGGAAGGGGTTGTTATGAGAGAAAGAGAGAGGGAATGCAGAGAAAGAGAGAGGGAATGCAGAGAAAGAGAGAGGGAATGAGAGAATAAAGACCACAGAGGAAGGCAAGGAAAGGAACGGGAGTCAGAGAAGATGTAAAAAAAAAGACGGGAATGGAGAAGAGAGAGAGAGAGAGAGAGATGAAGAGAGGGTAAGAGAAGAATTTAAAACTGAGTCAACAAAAAAGTAGGAGTAGATGTGTTTAACACTCTAGGGGTAAGAGAGGAGTGAGTCAGGTCAGAGAGAACGAGAGAAGGACTGCACAGAGATGAGAGAGAGAGGACAAGAGAAGGAGTGCACAGAGATGAGGGAGAGAGGACAAGAAAAGGAGTGCACAGAGATGAGGGAGAGAGGACAAGAGAAGGAGTGCACAGAGATGAGGGAGAGAGGACAAGAGAAGGAGTGCACAGAGATGAGGGAGAGAGGACAAGAAAAGGAGTGCACAGAGATGAGGGAGAGAGGACGAGAGAAGGAGTGCACAGAGATGAGGGAGAGAGGACAAGAAAAGGAGTGCACAGAGAGGAGGGAGAGAGGAGGGAGGAGAGGTATACCTCCAGATCGTTGAAGAATAGATGAGTGTCTGCGAGATTGAAGATCATCTCCTCCATCCGCAAACCCAGCGTTACAGCCAGTGGAGGATCCTGAGGGGAACATCATCATCATCATCATCATCACAACCACTATTACAACCATCATTATTGCCATTGTCATCATCATCAAAAAACATCATTGCTATCATCATCATCATCATCATCATCATTAATATCTCCTCATAGTGTCTAGCGTCTCCTGGTCTAGTTATTTTGTAAAGTGTATTTTTGGGCCTTAATTTTGACAGGCCCGTGAAGAGAGACACAGGAACACACACACACACACACATACACACACACACACAGACACACCCCAAAACAGATTCCAGTGGTTTGGTCACCATTCCTAGAACTCCTAGCTATGGTTATGGAAGCCTTTGCCTGAGGTAATCATGACTCTGACCGCTGGTTTAACCTGCCTTCCCGGTCAGTCAGAGTAGATGTCGGGATTTTTTTGTGGTCAGGGGAGCACT
>NW_027468859.1:23867346-23872346 GCF_046254945.1 Alosa pseudoharengus | reverse complement strand
GTTCCATAGAACCCTACTCTCAGTTCCATAGAACCCCACCCTAAATTCCATAGAACCCCACCTTCAGTTCTATAGAACCCCACCCTAAATTCCATAGAACCCCACTCTAAGTTCCAGAGGACCCCTCCTTCAGTTCCAGAGAACCCTACCCAGAGTCTGGCCTGTCCTGACCACTATCACTTGTTTGGTTGTTTTCGCAGCTTCAGGCTTTTGCCTCAGTAATGTGCTGTGAGACAATGCTATTGTTAATGGCACCATATAAGAGCCAAAGAAATGTACTTGATTTGAATCCAATACACTGGCGCCTTAATGCAGGGGCTTACCTGGGCTTCAACCCAGGGGCCTCGACCAATGAGGGGCCTCCTAATAATAATAATGATAATCAATAATAATAAACGGCGTGTCCGTATTCGCGGCGTCATTAGCCTACTCTGGAGCTAGCCTAAATAATTGAGCACATCGTACTGCTCTACAATTACATCCATGCAGAGGCCCCCTTTATATTCTCCAATTCTAAAGTGTAACAAAATGTAACAAAACGTAATAAATCCCAACGGGTGTAGAGGAGCTAGAGGAGAGGCTGAAACTGACTGACAAACTACAAACTCTGGAGATAACGTGGGTAGGATTGAAGCAACGATAAACGAATGACGTGAATTCCTCTAACTGTCCATGAAAACAGAAGGCATATAGCAGGTAAATATCGTAGCAAATAGCCTGGAAATGAAACGGCTTTAAAAACATGTATTTCACTTGTCTCATTGGAGTGAACGCAGAACATGGGCTGTGGCGCAAAGAAATGAATTAGTGATCTGCATCTCCGTTCACCAACAGCTTTTGTGCTAACCCATTCGCACATATAATAGTCTAGGCTATGTTATGTTTTCTCCAACGTTAACGTGAGATATATCTCCATGTAGTGTAGTGATAATGCATAAGGTAGCCATGTTCACGTCACATGAGCCAGCTTGTTCTGTAGGCTAAAAGTATTTCTGTCCCTCCCAAACTGCGTTAAACTGGTGTGTTAAGTAGACAAAATTTAAAAAAAACTCCTGGGGAACCCCCCGACACGACAAACACATGCACTTCTGAAAAGCTTTTAAACGTCCATATGTGTAGCCTACCCATCTTTTAACTTAGCCTACAGCCAGTGTTGTAAAAGTTCAACGCTTGTTTTCGTGCAGTAGGCTAGCCTTTTTGATAAGCGATGTCATGGGTAGTCTGACGTGATTCGAGGGCTTCCTGTTTATGTAAAGGTTTTACATAGGCTACACTGCATGTTATTAACCAAAAGCGCACGCTATGTGTCGGGTCAGATCGCGGGCCGGGTATCATTTAATCATAATTAATATTTGCGGTTGGGGGGGGGGGGGGTTGGGGGGCTTAAAAAACATATAGCCCAGGGGCCTCGGGTGGTATTAAGGTGCCCCTGATAATCCATATGGTAAACATATACGTAATATCACATTTAACCTGACAACAATGAACCTGTAATCTACTGCACAGCTGTGAAACAGGCACTGTGGAGAGTATAGTCATCTGTCAGACTAAATCACCAACATGTTTCCCAGCCAGCAGGAGAAAGCCTTACAGATCTGGACGATCCCCCAGGGTGGGTGCAGCCAAACACAGATCTGAGCATGCACACACACACACACACACACACACACGCCAAGACACAGTGAAACACACACATGTCCAGTTAAACGCCAGACGTGCATGCTGACGACAGGATTTCAGTACAGCTTCAAACCTGTGTAATCTTTTTCACATGGCCAAGGTCACAAGAGGAGAAATCAATAAAAAAATGGAAATTAAATATAATAATAATAAAAATAAAAGTTACATCTGATCAGGAAAAGGCCTTTTTGAACAGTTATTTTTTTGGTGGCCACTGCATATGTCCACTGATATATATTGGAGGAGTATCACACACACATACACACACACACACACACACACACGCACACACACACACACACACACACACACACACACACACACACACACACAGAGACGTGCTAGCGCCAGCACAGAGACCACCAAGCTGGGTTTCTTGAAAAAAAACATTTGGAGAAAAATAATATCTTTGGTATTTTAAAATGTTAACTAGACCATGGGGTTTTGGTGGAGCCAAACAGATTACGGCCAACACACCAGCCAAATCACAAGTGACACACACACACAAACACACACACACACACATCAAGCTTACAACTGAACCAAAACACATAAGCACACATAACCCCCCGTCCCCTATACAAAGTTTTATATATTAAATTTGCCCCAAAAAACAATGTACCAAGTACATTAACTGATGCCATATTTTCCTATGCCCTCAGTACATATGAGTGTGTGTGTGTGTGTGTGTCTGTGTGTGTGTGTGTGCCCTCAGTACATATGAGTGTGTGTGTGTGTGTGTGTGTGTGTGTGTGTGCCCTCAGTACATATGAGTTTGTGTGTGTGTGTGTGTCTGTGTGTGTGTGTGTGTGTGCCCTCAGTACATATGAGTGTGTGTGTGTGTGTGTGTGTGTGTGTGTGTGTGTGTGCCCTCAGTACATATGAGTGTGTGTGTGTGTGTGTGTGTGTGTGTGTGTGTGTGCCCTCAGTACATATGAGTTTGTGTGTGTGTGTGTGTGTGTGTGTGCCCTCAGTGCATATGAGTGTGTGTGTGTGTGTGGGGGGGGGGGGGTGGGTGGGTGTGTGTGTGTGTGCCCTCAGTTCATATGAGTGTGTGTGTGTGTGTGTGTGTGTGTGTGTGTGTGGGGGTGGGTGTGTGTGTGCCCTCAGTTCATATGAGTGTTTTGAAAAGCACCTCTGAGACCCGTGTTCTCAATGTGTGCAGGAAAGTTATTGTGCATGGGCAAAGCAAGCTGTTAGTTTAGCACTTAAACAGTTCTGAGAGGTTCAGGAGGTCATTTGGTCCAGCCGCCATAAGACTACATAACAGACCTGTTTGAAGTGTATTAATTATTTACTTCTAATGATAGTAGCTTGTTTTGTGACTATTTTTTATTTTATTAACTGTTGTCATCAGGGTTGTTATGAGTGTATTGCAATGAGAATGCTTGTTGGTAGATAACACACTGCTGCTGGACATCTGAATTTCCCCTGCGGGGATGAATAGAAGTATCTATCTATCTATCTATCTATCTATCTATCTATCTTATCTATCTATGTCAACCTAATGACGTGTTCATGTGTGTGTGTCTCACCTTGTATTCACGTGTGTGCATGTGTGTGTGTTGATATGTGTGCATGTGTGTGTGTGTCTCACCTTGTATTCACGTGTGTGCATGTGTGTGTGCTCATGTATGTGCATGTGTGTGTGTTGATGTGTGTGCATGTGTGTGTGCTCATGTGTGTGCATGTGTGTGTGTGTCTCACCTTGTATTCACGTGTGTGCATGTGTGTGTGCATGTGTGTGTGTCTCACCTTGCCGTACTTCTGTGCGTAAGATCCCGTGAGGAGAGAGTGGAACACAATGATGGTCTCATCCAAATCCCACACGAACACTCGCTGCAGAAACATTTACATTTGCATGTATTCATGTAGTCATTTAGCACACGAACACGCTCTGCAGAATCATTTACATTTGCATGTATTCATGTAGTCATTTAGCATACACTTCTATCCAAAGCAACTTACACATGTCAACTATATCACAAGATATAGTCATTATTTCCCAGAGCAACTTTTCAGGCTACTGCATGCTAGCCCAGCTCCTTAACCACTACGCTACCATCAAAACACACACACACACACACACACACATTGACCATGAAAATTGACCATGTCAACATTGGGCAAACAGGACACCGATGCAAAGTGGAGTTGATATGGCAAGCCAGTTTAACGTGACAGACTGAAGTAGCGGAGTTGATATGGCAAGCCAGTTTAACGTGACAGACTGAAGTAGCGGAGTTGATATGGCAAGCCAGTTTAACGTGACAAACTGAAGTAGCGGAGTAGATATGGCAAGCCAGTTTAACATGACAGACTGAAGTAGCGGAGTTGATATGGCAAGCCAGTTTAGCATGACAGACTGAAGTAGCGGAGTTGATATGGCAAGCCAGTTTAACATGACAGACTGAAGTAGCGGAGTTGATATGGCAAGCCAGTTTAACATGACAGACTGAGGTAGCCTATTCTCGCAATTGATAAGCAGCCGCTTTCCACACACTAAAGTGGTGTAGTACCTAAGTATAATTAAGTATAAGTATAAGTATACTCTTTTGATCCCGTGAGGGAAATTTGGTCTCTGCATTTATCCCAATCCGTGAATTAGTGAAACACACTCAGCACACAGTGAGCACACAGTGAGGTGAAGCACACACTAATCCCGGCGCAGTGAGCCTGCAACAACAGCGGCGCTCGGGGAGCAGTGAGGGGTTAGGCGCCTTGCTCAAGGGCACTTCAGCCGTGCCTACTGTTCGGGGTTCGAACCGGCAACCCTCCGGTTACAGGTCCGAAGCGCTAACCAGTGGTAACCAGTAGGGCACGGCTGCCCCTCTCTGCTCCTTTAGTACCTGCCATAATTCAGCCGCTTGGTGGGTGCTAATTTCGAGCCCTGTGTGTGTGTGTGTGTTTGTGTGTCTCTGTGTGTGTGAGTGTTTGTGTCTGTGTGTGTGTTTATACCTCCAGGTCGCTGTCAGGTGGATGTGTGTGTGTGTGTGTGTGTTTGTGTATGTGTGTGTGTGTGTGTGTGTGTACCTCCAGGGGCCTATTGCACAAAACTAGGATAAGGGATTAAGCCGGGATATCTTGGTTATCCTGGCTCAATTTATCCGTGATCCAGTTGCACAAAAGCGGGATAGGGGGCAGCAGGATATGTTATGGTATAAGTTACCATGGCGATTTATTCTTTGGAGCTAGCCTGCTCCAGACCAGGCTAAATTCCAGGATCTATTTAATCTCATCCCTTATCTCAGTCAGCAGTCACCACAAACGGAAACCAATAATTATTCCACTGCCCACTACACATTGTTATTACATATACC
>NW_027468859.1:23849846-23854846 GCF_046254945.1 Alosa pseudoharengus | reverse complement strand
GTGTGTGTGTGTGTGTGTGTGTGTACGTGTGTGTTATGTGTGAGTTACCTGAACCAGCGTAGGTGTCCAGCCCTGTGTCTCCTGTAGTGGTGACAGTATCACTGTTGTTTAGAGGCTCAGTCTTAACTGCAGAAAAGTGAGATCAAAATGAACACTATAACACACTCACACACTCTCTCTTTATCTCTCTCTCTCACACACACACCACAAAAACACACACCACTCCCAACCACACAGGACAAAAACCAAGCCAAAATGACTTCACCACACCATGCGGTCAACCATCAAGTTTTTTTAAACACCCAGGCACCAACACTCAAATAAATTAACACACACACACACACACACACAATCTCACAAACACACACACACACACACACACACAAATACTATCATGCTGTGTACCATAGTCCTTTGTACTTGGTGGTGTGGGGGAGGAGCTGCAGCCCAACAACCAATCGGCTGTGTTTAGAATGGTCATGTTCTCACCTAAGGGGTTGGGTTAAAGGCTGTTACCATAATATAAACTACATTACCCATAATCCAACACACTTCCAGCAAGCATAGCTTCAGAGTCAGTATTTCTCTGACCTGAAATGATACTGTGCTTACGATTAACCTACCCAAGGTGTTGAGAACACAAACTAATTGGCAGAGTGGGACATCAATCTCTCTAGAGGTTTCATGATTGGCTAATACAGTCCTACTCTCTTAAAATGTTAAGTAGCCAATCAGAATTCCAAAGGGAGGCATTTTCTGATTCCATTGATAGCGATCAGCATGGAAAGACTCTAATATGAACTAGATTGCTCACAGCATTTTGAAGGCAATTTAATATAAAAACATTGTTCATGACAGAATAACATGCAGTATGTGCTTTGGTATGACGATATGACAAGGGTCTAAATTATATTAATAAAATATCTATAACCACAAAGCTGTAAAGAGAATCACAAAGTTTATAGACACATAAATCACACACGGTCCTCATATGACTGTCCCAGATATAAGATGCCTCTGCACATGTGTGTACAGTAAGTACGTCTAGTTTTAATGTGTGTGTGGGTATGTGTGTGTGTTGGGGGGGGGGGGTGCTGTCTGGTTCTGGTGTGTGTCTATACATGTGTGTGTGTGTGTGTGTGTGTGTGTATCTGGCTCTGGTGTTTGCCGTATATACTGTATATGTCTGTATGTTGTGTGTGCCCCCAACCCCCGGCCCCCCAGGCCCTGCTGGTTGGTCCCAGATTAATGTTCAGCTGTCTCTCCGCGGCCCTCCCCTCCCCTCCCCTCCCCTCCGGGCAGCACCCCACCCTGGGGCGTCCGTGCAGACAGCAGGCGGGGCCTTCGTAACTCGACCCGCTGCTTTATCAATACTGCAGCAGGTCAAGCGCAGTCGGGCAGATTGCTGGACACCTAATACCCTTTCACTCCACCCCACCTCCCACACCCCCACCCAACAATCTCCACCCCACAAACCTACACCCACACCCCTGGGTTCAACAGACTGTGTGTGCGTGTGTGTGTGTGTGTGTGTGTGTGTGTGTGTGTGTGTGTGTGTGTGTGTGTGAGAGAGAGAGAGAGAGAGAGAGTAACTATTACCATACTATAAATTACAGATAGAGGAAAAAGAGAAAGAGAGAGAGAGAGAGGGGGGGGGGATGAGCAGAGGAAAGGAGAGGAAAGAAGAGGAGAGGAGAGTAAGTGACACGTGGAAGACCACCAGGAATGGCCTCGGTCTGAGAGCTGCGACGGGGGAACTGGGCCAAGGAATCAGGAAGCAGGACGCATACTAGAGCCAATCACAGCTGAGCTGGGCCAAGGAACCAGGAAGCAGGACGCATACTAGAGCCAATCACAGCTGAGCTGGGCCAAGGAACCAGGAAGCAGGGCTCATACTAGAGTCAATCACAGCTGAACTGGGCCAAGGAACCAGGAAGCAGGGCTCATACTAGAGCCAATCACAGCTGAACTGGGCCAAGGAACCAGGAAGCAGGGCATACTAGCCTATCACAGCTGAGCTGGGCGTAGGAACCAGGAAGCAGGACTCATACTAGAGCCAATCACAGCTGAGCTGGGCCAAGGAACCAGGAAGCAGGGCTCATACTAGAGCCAATCACAGCTGAGCTGGGCCAAGGAACCAGGAAGCAGGGTGCATACTAGAGCCTATCACTGTCAACATTGAGCTTTGGAAATAAGGGACATTTCCCAGGTTTCTTACCCAAAATACGGGAACATTTCAACATTCGTCTTTCTGTTGCTATCCCTCTGCTGACAGCAAGAATTCAGACTGCACAACTGCTCCACTAACTAAACGAGGTGAGAAGCTAGGTCAAACGTGACTTTGCTTACAGAATGTCGACAAATCGTGCTCTCACAACAACCATGCCATTATCTTAAATAGGCTAACATTACTCTAAGGTCACCTTCAAGCAAGCAAAACGAAGCCTTGGAAACATCTGTTTCACTGGAAGGGCAAGGGGGTAGCAACAGGACAACAGTACAGAGACTGACAGATCCGTGGGTCTAATGTTATGTTATTTTACAGGAAAAGACGGCGGGAAAAAGGTAAAATACGTAAGAAACCTAGAAAAATCGGGAGGGTTGACAGCTATGCCCTAGAGTTGGGTCGAGTAGGAACCACGACCCATGCTAAACAGGATCCAACCCTTGGGTCGAGTATGAACCAGGAACCATGCTTAACAGGATCCAACCCTTGGGTCGGGTAGGAACCAGGAACCATGCTAAACAGGATCCAACCCTTGGGTCGGGTAGGAACCAGGAACCATGCTAAACATGATCCAACCCTTGAGTCGAGTAGGAACCAGGAACCAAGCTAAACAGGATCCAACCCTTGGGTCGAGTAGGAACCAGGAACCATGCTAAACAGGATCCAACCCTTGGGTCGAGTAGGAACCAAGATCTATTCTAAACAGGATCCAACCCTTTTGGTCGAGTATGAACCAGGAACCATGCTAAACAGGATCCAACCCTTGGGTCAAGTAGGAACCAGGAACCATTCTAAACTGGCTCCAACCCTTGGGTCGAGTAGGAACCAGGAACCATTCTAAACAGGATCCATGAGTTAGGTGGAGGAAAACCCAAGAACCAGGGCTCATACTGGACCAGCGCAATGAGCAGTGAGAGTCTGAGGTCCCTGCCCCGAGTCTGCCCTGTGAGATCACTCAAAAAGACACACACACACACACACACACACACACACACACACACACACACACACACACACACACACACACACACACACACATACACACACACACACACACACACATACACACTCACTTATTCTCAGTGTCTTTTGTCCTCTTACACAAACTCTCTCTCTCTTTCTTACACACACAAACACAAATGCACACACACACACACACACTCAGAGTCTTTTGTCTGTCTGTCTTCCTCACATACATTCTTTCTTTTCTTTTCTTTCTTGGGCAGCCGTGGCCTACTGGTTAGCGCTTCAGACTTGTAACCGGAGAGTTGCCGGTTCGAACCCCGACCAGTAGGCACGGCTGAAGTGCCCTTGAGCAAGGCACCTAACCCCTCACTGCTCCCCGAGCGCCGCTGTTGTTGCAGGCAGCTCACTGCGCATGAATTAGTGTGTGCTTCACCTCACTGTGTGTTTCACTAATTCACAGATTGGGATAAATGCAGAGACCAAATTTCCCTCACGGGATCAAAAGAGTATATATGCTTATACTTATACTTTTTGTCACACACACACACACACACACACATGCACACACACACACACACATATACACACACAGAAGTAACTCTAAGCTAGATAAATTGGCTGACCCTAAAGAAAGAAAGAAAGAAAGAAAGAAAGAAAGGAAGAAAGAACGAAAAAGAAAAGAAACACAGAGAGACTGTGAGCTGCACTGGAGCCAGACAGGCCGGTCTGATGAAGTCGGGAGTTAAGAATGCTGAATATGTCGTGGGGTTGGCTCTGATGTGTGTGTGTGTAAATGTGTGTGTGTGTCGCAGAGTTGGCTCTGGTGTGTGTGTGTGTGTGTGTGTGCGTGTGTGTGTGTGTGTGTGTGTGTGTGTGTGTGCGTGCATATGTCTGTCTGTGTGTGTGTGTGCATATATGTGGTCTGTGTGTGTGCATGTGTGCTGGCCAGTGAAGGCTGGGCTGGGCCAGGGCTTTGTGCAGGGGGACTGTTAAAATCATTATCTGCTCTTCTAATCTCTGATGATTTACTGTCCGCTCAACTCAACTCCGCTCCACTCCTCAGGCCTCGCGCTCCTCTCTCCATTGTTACAATACGTCTCCATGTCAGAGAAGAAAGCAGTGGAGGAGAGGAGAGGAGGAGAGAGGAGGAGAAAGGAGGAGAGAGGAGAGGAGAGGAGGAGAGAGGAGACCACCCCCCAACCCCCAAAATAATAATAAAAAAATCATATGATCTCAGTTTTTCCATTTCCAAGATAGAAAACAGCCATTATGTCGCTGCCACTCACTGTATATATATATATATATATATGTGTGTGTGTGTGTGTGTGTGTGTGTGTGTGTGAGTGTGTGTGTGTGTGTGTGTGCGTGTGTGTGTGTATGTGTGTGTGCGTGTGTATGTATGTGCGTGTGTGTGTGTGTGCGTGAGTATGTGTGTGCGTGCGTGTGTGTATGTATGTGTATGTGCGTGTGTGTGTGTGTGTGTGCGTGTGTATGTGAGTTTGTGTGTGCGTGTGTGTGTGCATGTGCGTGTGTGTGTTTGCATGCATGTGTGCGTGTGTGTGCGTGTGTATGTGTGTGTGTATGTGCGTGTGTGTGTGTATGTGCGTGTGTGTGTGTATGTGCGTGTGTGTGTGTATGTGCGTGTGTGTGTGTGTGTGTGTGTGTGTATGTGCGTGTGTGTGTGTATGTGCGTGTGTGTATGTGCGTGTGTGTATGTGTGTGTGCTATATGCATGAGTGTAACAGTATGCCGTGGGGACTCCTCAAATGCTCTAATTAGGAGATCTAAATGTTGAAGTAATTGTAAC
>NW_027468859.1:23842346-23844846 GCF_046254945.1 Alosa pseudoharengus | reverse complement strand
CACCAGTAACTCTTGGCTGGGTATCTGCCTGAGACAGCAAAGCCAGAATGAACTCTTTGTTGCATTGTGCCATCATACCACACACTGAAACATAACTCTCTGCCTCTTTCAATGTGTGTGTGTGTGTGTGTCCTGGACTTAGTACTCTCTTATCATTCTTGAGAGTCTGCCTAGGACAAAAAGGACAGAACAAGGGGAGATAGAGAGAATGAGAGAGAGAGAGAGTGTGTGTGTGTGTGTGTATGTGTGCATCTGTGTGTGTGCGTGTGTGCCTGTCTGTGTGTGTGGTCGTGAGTGTGAAATAAAACTCAAATTTTACACAAAATCTACACACATGAAGAACTCAAATAAACCTTAGCTTTTTAACGCAAACATCATGAGGAACAGACTTTTTTTTCTGAACTCCTCTCACATACCACACAGATCAAACAGTAACAGCCAACAGTGTCTACCCATAGTTATGTACATAAGTACACAACCTAGGATGCTGTCTAATAACTGTGTGATAACTACACAAGCTCACAGCTCCATTTTCCTGATATTTATTTGTTCTGTCACCAGCTGAGCCAGCTAATCGCTTCACTTCCCAGCTTCTCACGTCCCGGAATCTGATCACTAATACGAGCGAACAAAACCAAAACACGCTCAGCAAGAAAATGACATTTATTTAAGCAAAGTGTTTATTTTACCGTCCCGCATACGTGCCCCTTATGACAACAGACACAGGCACACGAATTTTGCCAAATCTAACACGGGTTATGCCAGAGGCGCGTTCAAAATGGGCAAACTGCGGCAATCTTTCAAGGCTAATGGTCTTTCTTAAAATTGTTTGATTTAATCCGTAATCCTGAGAGTCCATTTTTTTTGTCCGCAGTGAACGACCCTCGTTAGACTGTGTGTTTTCACAAACATACATATATGCAGGTGACTCACTGAGCAACTGAAAAAGTGTTTCAGAAAGTTGGCGAACATTTGCTCTTTCATTGCCATTTTTAACGCACCTCTGTTATTTAGATTCACTCCAGGTCCTCTAATCTTCCCCACTGCCCGCAGCCTATTTAAAGTGAACCCTTGTGTCTGTTGATTCAATTAGGAACCTGGTCATTGAGCAATTAGTCTAGATAATTGTGTGTAATTGGCCAGAAAAATGTTGGTTTAAAACACGTAGCACTTCCTTTGATGTGTGCATACGCTGAGCACATGGTAAGACCGCGGGGTTGAAAAACAAAGATGCCCTCTCACTCACTCACGGCAGATTGGCCTCGAAGGGCAGAAAGCAGCTTTGCTTTCTTAAAGAGCAGAGAGACTAATGTTTTCTTAAGGTGTTCTAGAACTAGAAGATCTAGAAGGGCAGTGTTTATGTGGACACAGGGATGGTCATTACCAAAATGAGGCTGGAGTGTCATGGAGCAGTGCAGACTATAATAGGTTTTTAAAAATCACTCTTTCATACACAAATAAAGTCATGTTTATTTAAAAGAATTAATCTGAATCGTAAACATTTTAAAATATATATTTTTGAAAGCCAGCAATTAAAAAATGGAATTTCCAGGTTTACAGGAATTGTTGTTCTTCTGTTTTTTTTTCAGATGGAATCACAGACACTTAAACATCTCCCTTTCTCTCTCTACCTCTCTTCCTTTCTCTCCCTCTCTTCCTTTCTCTCTCTACCTCCCTTTCTCTCTCTACCTCCCTTTCTCTCCCTCTCTTCCTTTCTCTCTCTACCTCCCTTTCTCTCCCTCTCTCCCTTTCTCTCTCTACCTCCCTTTCTCTCCCTCTCTCCCTTTCTCTCTCTACCTCTCTTCCTTTTTCTCCCTCTCTCCCTTTCTCTCTCTACCTCTCTTCCTTTCTCTCCCTCTCTCCCTTTCTCTCTCTACCTCCCCTTCTTTCTATCCCTCTCTTCCTTTCTCTCTCTCCCTCCCTTTCTCTCTCTCTCTCTACCTCTCTCTCTACCTCCCTTTCTCTCTCTCCCTCTCTTCCTTTCTCTCTCTACCTCCCTTTCTCTCCCTCTCTCCCTTTCTCTTTTCCACTCATCTTTTTTACTCTCCATGTCCCTCTCTTCCTTCGCAACAGATGGCTTCACACTTTCACTCACTCATCCTTCAACACCTGAAAGCCAAGCAACTTTTGCCATCTCTCTTTTCTTTTCCCCATTCTCCTCTCTTCCTCTCTCATTCTCTCTTTCCTCTTCTCTTCCTCTCTTTCCTCTCTCATTCTCTCTTTCCTCTTCTCTTCCTCTCTTTCCTCTCTCATTCTCTCTTTCCTCTTCTCTTCCTCTCTTTCCTCTCTCATTCTCTCTTTCCTCTTCTCTTCCTCTCTTTCCTCTCTCATTCTCTCTTTCTTCCTCTCTTCCTCTCTTTCCTCTCTCATTCTCTCTTTCTTCCTCTCTTCCTCTCTTTACTCTCTCATTCTCTCACTCTTAGTTACACAATTTTTCATCTACTAGGGGGAGTTAGATCCCCAAGTCTTCCAACGAAAGAGAAGTCTATACATTGATATT
>NW_027468859.1:23817346-23829846 GCF_046254945.1 Alosa pseudoharengus | reverse complement strand
ACACACTCACACACACACACACCCACACACATAACATAACACAAACAATAAAAAATTTCTCAGAATTATGAACAGGCAAGATGGAGGTGGGGTTGTATAAAATGAATTTTACATGTGAAATCTATGAACTAATCATGTTTTGGTACTTGTTGTCTAGCAGATACCAGTGAGAATTGAGTGTGGATAATGCAATTTAGTGAGACAGTTAGAATCATATAGGCCTTTCAGCGTGATTTCTTTTTGTGGAAAAAATGTGCTGGACTGGGCGGCGGTCATATTTTGTACCGCTCTGCGGTACATCTAGTTTGTCATGTTTTCATTTTTCTCTCCACACACACACACACACACACACACACACACACACACACGTCATAGTGTATAGAGCCTTAGAGCAGTCCCCAGAGCAAGAGCATGATACAGGAGTTAAAAACTGGGTAACACTTTATTTTACGGGATCCTTGTTCCAGTGTATCTTCCAGTGTATATGAAGTACAGTGTAACAACATATGTAACAATATGTAATACCATATGCTTATGTTGTCCATACATAATGTATTTTTGTGTACCTACAGATCATTAGTACACGTTTAATAAAAAGTGCTTGTTGCAATAAGGCCTCTCTCTCTGGGGAAGAAAAAAAAGTGGCTATGCTCTTGACACCCTAACTAACATTAACCAACTTATCCGTGGGGTGACGTTTAGGACGGTTGACACCCTGACATTAACCAACTTATTGAAGTTCTACTCAAGGTAAGTGCATGGGGAAATGAAAGAGTAGGTTAACAGTCACCTACTACAAGCAATTTAAATAGTTAATGGTAGTTTTGTATGTACAACATATAAGTGCATGGTGTTCCATATTGTTACACAGGTTGTTAAACTGTACTGTATTAGTAAAACCCAGAATCATTATTAATAGTCCTTTAGCTTTTGATCTACCCACACCACCTTCCAATGAACTTGCCACAGGGCCTTCCAGTGAACTAGCCACAGGGCCTTCCAGTGAACTAGCCACAGAGCCTTCCAGTGAGCTAGCCACAGGGCCGCTCCCTTCTTTGCTAGCCACAGGGCCTTCCAGTGAACTAGCCACAGGGCCGATCCCTTCCAGTGAGCTAGCCACAGGGCTGATCCCTTCCAGTGAGCTAGCCACAGGGCCGATCCCTTCCAGTGAACTAGCCACAGGGCCGATCCCTTCCAGTGAGCTAGCCACAGGGCCGATCCCTTCCAGTGAACTAGCCACAGGGCCGATCCCTTCCAGTGAGCTAGCCACAGGGCCGCTCCCTCTGGAGGAACCCGGGACTTAGCACACAAGCATTTAGTGTTCCACTGAGAAGGCCAGATCTTTGACCACTGGTACCCCTGGCAGCCCCTCATGATATGGGTGATTTCTGAAGAAGCAGGTGGTTAATGTTCTTCAGGAAGAGAGGGAGGGGAAGAAGGGGAGAGGAAGGGGGTTGGGAGCCCAACTGTTGGACCGTCACATGGATCAAAGACAAAGACAGACCTGAAAGGCTACTATTTACCCCCTGGCTAACTACACCCACACCATGGTGAAGAAGCACCAGAGGCCATATCACCTAGTACACATCAACACCACCACTACTGCCATTGCTGTTATTATCCATTGATAACCAGCCTTTAGCTACAGTGAGATGCACAGAGATAGATAGAGATAGAGAGAGAGAGAGAGAGAGAGAGGGATAGAGAAGGGGTTAATGAGTTTGAGAAAGAGGGACAGGGGAGAGAGAGAGAGAAAGAGGAGGGGTTAAAGAGGGACAGGGGGGATTGTCTGTTGGAGCTCCTGTCCAGCTGTCACCTGATGCAGCGTTTCCTGTCTGCTTGCCAGCTGATGGAGCATCACACACACACACACACACACACACACACACACACACACACACACACACACACACACACACACACACACACACACACACAAAGACACACACACACACACACACACAAAGACACAGAGGGAGAGAGAGAGAGAGCAAGAGTGAGAGACAGAGAAAGAAAGTTGACAGGTATTTAGCAAATGTTTTTTTCCAAAAGTGACACAGAGTCGTAACGGTGATTCGGAAATCAAACCCAGGAAACCTAATTGTCAGATGGTGTTGATACCACTGCCCCCCCCCCCCCCCCCACACACACACACACACACAAACATGCACACACTCGAAGGCAGACACACACACACACACACACACACACACACACACACACACACACACACACACACACACACACTCGAAGGCAAACACACACACACACACACACACACACACACACACACACACACACACACACACACACACACACACACACTCGAATGCAGACACAGACAAGCTCCTCTCTCATTCACTCTCTCTTTTGTTCACTCTCTCGTTCACTCTCTCGTTCTCACTCTCTCTCGTTCATTCTCGTTCTCACTCTCTCGCTCACTCTCTCGTTCACTCACTCTCTCGTTCACTCACTCTCTCATTCACTCTCTTGTTCACCTGACCCAACAGCAGCATTCTATAGCATCCAGCTCTCTGTCTCTGTCTCACTGCAGCACAGGTGCCAATATGGCCGATATCCCATCGATCAGGTACCCAACTCCGACCTGGATCACACCCTTGAAACCTTTTACAAACCTGGCCTTCAGGTTGCACCTGGATCGCACACAGTCTTCTTCAAACCTGGCTTACAGTCAGATGTCTGACCAAAACCTGGATGACAGCCCTGAAGTCTTCTTCAAACCTGGCCTTCCAGCCAGCACGTGTCAGTTAGCTATCATATGAGCTGCTCCACTATGCACTATTCTCCACTCTATACTACTATGCACTATTCTCCACTCTATACTACTATGCACTATTCTACACTCTATACTACTATGCACTATTCTACACTCTATACTACTATGCACTATTCTACACTCTATACTACTATGCACTATTCTACACTCTATACTACTATGCACTATTCTATACTACTATGCACTATTCTACACTCTATACTACTATGCATTAATCTACACTCTATACTACTATGCACTATTCTACACTCTATACTAAACCACTATGCACTATTCTCCACTCTATACTAAACCACTATGCACTATTCTACACTCTATACTACTATGCATTATTCTACACTCTATACTAAACCACTATGCACTATGCTCCACTCTATACTAAACCACTATGCACTATTCTACACTCTATACTACTATGCATTATTCTCCACTCTATACTAAACCACTATGCACTATTCTACACTCTATACTAAACCACTATGCACTATTCTCCACTATACTAAAACACTATGCACTATTCTCCACTCTATACTACTATGCACTATTCTCCACTCTATACTAAACCACTATGCACTATTCTACACTCTATACTAAACCACTATGCACTATTCTCCACTCTATACTACTATGCATTATTCTCCACTCTATACTAAACCACTATGCACTATTCTCCACTCTATACTAAACCACTATGCACTATTCTACACTCTATACTAAATCACTATGCACTATTCTCCAATATATACTTAATCACTGGCCAGTGTTCACATACGATTCTCATGGCATATTCCTCTGATGTTCTGTCCTTACTGTACACCACAGTGTAAACAAACACCTTTGTGACTATACGAGAGGGAATAGGTCTAAAACGGATGGTCTAATTGTGCTAATACACAGTCAGTGAAAACATTCGCAAATCAGTTTGCTTCTATGATTTAGCATGACTGTATATTCCAGTGATCTTACACTAACACTGTGTACTTCTCATGTTAGGACACTATAGGATAATGGATGACGCCGCATTTGGCTAATACTCAATGGATGTTCCAGGTGCTAACTTCTCATGTTAGTATACATCATCTTATGATTCTAACCTCAAGTACAAGATGAACATAAACTACATAACAACACGTACTAATATAAAAAAGTGCTTCTACAGTACTGCCTAAAGATACCTGATGTAGATTGTGACCCGCTTTAAAAAATAGATAGAGAGAGAGAGAGACCAAAAAGCACTACAAAACACTGCCTATGTCTTCCACACATGCACTTTACCTGCAGGGAAGCTACAGTGTGTACATTGAGATGTAAGGGCTGCGTCTAGCCTTACAGTGATTAAAGTATTCATCATATCCTCGGGGCAGCCGTCCCGTCTAAGGTTCTCGTCGATGCCTCAGGGTTCTGCCTGATGTTGAGATGCCACCTGATCTCTACTCCTCTGTCCTCTGAAGGATCCTCAGCTGGGCAGAGGGATGACCTCAGGCCAGATCCTCCTCAGTTTGGGTACTCGTGAAGTCTCCTCGAGATGATCTGGAACTACTGTTTCCACTAAAAACCAGAACTTAGTACGGAACTGGAACTAGTACTTAAGGCTGTGACTCCTAATCAGTAGTGTACCTAATAGAGACAATGCCTTCTCACCTGAACATAATATCAAGTCAACAGAACGTATTCCAATGAGGTCAGTATCGTGTGCTCTACAAGGAGACTGAATGCTCTGCTAGAGCAGGGAGTGAAAGGCCTATATATAACTTTGTTTACTGTGTCACATATTTACAAAGGGCCATCAGAATGCAGTGGCCAGTGGCAGGCTGTCCTGTGTGTGCTGTCACATTTAGTCCAGTAATCCGCAATCAAAAGCAAAAGGCACGAGAGCACAAAGACGAACAGGTATTGCTGCCATGGCAACGTACTCCTAGCCAAAACAGTTGCTTCATTCCGACATGTCTGAAGATAACAGAAACAAAACGGACAGTAAAGGAAAATGGGATTATAGGTAATATATTGCACTGCTCCATCACCATGTCCAGGGGCGCCTGCAGGAATTAATGCTATGGTACACCCATCACCCCCCACCCCCGCAAAAAAAAAATTCACTCGTGAACAATATTTGTCCGTTTTAGGTCCGTGCATTGGTCAGTCAGCAAAAAAGTAACCTACATAGCATAACAACATCCACATGCAATAATACAACGACAACGACTACAATGACCTATTCATTTGGACAACTTGATACAGCCCTATACAGGCTAAAGTTACCTTTAGTTTTGTTCTAGCGTAACGTGACGTCTGGCTTTAATGCAGTCTGTTCTGACAAGCACACCAATTACCTTGTTCTTGTCCATCTGGAATAACTCCTAGCTTTGCTGCCTCCATCCTTTCTGTTTTCGTTATTTAAACTTGTGATATCCATGATAAGTATTGAGTTAGTGAATTAGCTTAACATTGATAACCATATATAGATAGCCGAGTAAAAGAAAACAACAAGTAGCCTATTGCGTGCCTGTGTGCGTATTCTCTCTCCTGCTCAAACAAAATGTGTGCGCGTTAATTTTGATAACGTGTTCACTAACTTTACATAATAGAAAATGGTAAATAGCCTGGTGGCATGCAGCTAATGGGATACTGTGCATAGTTGGGAAGGTATGGTAGGCCAATTTGGTGTGAATACACACACACACACAAGGGAAATTTTCTCTCGCTGTTGAGTAGCCTGATGGTACGCTAAGTGCGTACGGACGTACACCTGCAGGCGCGCCTGACCATGTCAACCAGCTCTTGGTGATTGGAATGGTTCATTCTGCTGGAAGGCAGGGGGGGGATCTGGTGGAGGGAAACTGGACACTTACCTAACCCCCTGAGAGCTATAGACACACCTACTGAACAGAACTAAGGCTATGTGTGTGTGTGTGTGTATGTGTGTGTGTGTGTGTGTGTGTGTGTGTGTGTGTGTGTGTGTGTGTGTGTGTGTGTGTGTGTGTTTGAGAGAGAGGGAGAGTGAGCATGCTAGAGAGTGTAGCAGAAACTAAATGTGGTAAACAAGTGTACACAGTGCTGTGTAAAAAATCTGGTTTAATGTTTAAATGTTAATGTTTAATGTTTTACATCTCTATCTCTTTGAGTTGTGTATGTGTGTGTGTGTGTGTCTGTGTGTGTGTGTGTGTGTGTATGTGTGTGTGTGTGTGTGTATGTATGTGTGTGTGTGTGTGTGTGTGTGTGTGTGTGTGTGTGTGTGTGTGTGTGTGTGTGTGCGTCTTTGTGCTTTTGATACGTATGTAATTAAGATTGATCGCCCTGCCTCCCCTCTCCCCTCCTCTCCCTCCACCTCCAACCAAATGCACATTAACAGAAACTTTATATAAAAAACGCACTCGGGCATTAAAGTAGCCCCTTCCCATCCGATTGGGCAAGACAAAGCCCTCGTTAAATATTCATGTGGTCTTGTGGCTGTGTCAGCTCCTCGTTAATAATTCAAATTAATCTCATTAGTGGGGGGCTGGGTTTCAGAAGCATTTAATTAAATGGGGAATGGCTTGCCAGCTGTTGGCCTGCCTGCCTAGTAAATAATGGTGTACAGGGAGCTCTGTGCAGCCGCACACACACACACACACACACACACACACACACACACACACACACACACACACACACACACACACACACACACACACACACACACACACACACACACATGCACACATGCACACACACACACATGCACACACACACGTGAACACTGCAGTCAAATCAGCACAACCTGCCAACTTTTACTAAACATCACTTGGCCCCAGCTGTGGCGCAACTGGCTGGGGCACCTGCACCGTACACCGTCGACCCGGGTTCGATTCCAGCCCCGTGGTCCTTTCTGGATCCCACCCCTGCTCTCTCTCCCATTAGCTTCCTGTCACTCTCCACTGTCCTATCATTAAAGGCATAAAAAGGCCAAAAAAATGCACACACTGATAACTGTATGCTCACGCTGATAACTGTATGCACACACTGATAACTGTATGCACACACTGATAACTGTATGCACACACTGATAACTGTATTACTGGATGCACACGCTGATAACTGTATGCACACACTGATAACTGTATGCACACACTGATAACTGTATTACTGGATGCACACACTGATAACTGTATGCACACACTGATAACTGTATGGGCAAATCCTGCTGATTACCGGTACTGTATGCACACACTGATAACGGTATGGGCAAATCCTGCTGAGACTGAGATTGAGGCTGTCATTGATCAGTGCATAGAAATCTGTAATCTACCATCTAGGAGGAAATGATCATGATCCCATGTGCATTACAGTAGCTGGTCTGTGTGTGTGTGTGTGTGTGTGTGTGTGTGTGTGTGTGTATGTGTGTGTGTGTGTGTGTGTGAAAGAGAGAGAGAGAGAGAGAGAGAGATGGGAACCTGAAACCCCACTTGCTCCTCAGTTGCCCCTCTATGTATGTGAGTATGTATGAGAGTCTGAGTGTGTGTGTGTGTGTGTGTGTGTGTGTGTGTGTGTGTGTTTGTGTATGTGTGTGTATGCATGTATGAGTGTGTGTGCACAATTGCATGCAAGTGCATGGAGTGTGTGTGTGTGTGTGTGTGTGTGTGTGTGTGTGTGTGTGTGTGTGTGTGTGTGTGCGCTGGCTGCTGGCTGCTGGAGTTTAAACATTTCATTTTTTTTTCTTCTTGTTGCTTTCTTCCTCACTTGCTTTTCCTCTGACATCCAGGAAACCCCTGTATCTCTCCCTAGGGTATCTCTATCTCGCTTTCTCTCTCTCTTTCTCTCCCTCTTTCTCTCCCTCTCTCCATTCCCTAAACATGTCAATTGACATCAAATAACTTTAAAAATACCCCCACCTTGCACACCCCTCTCTCTCAATTTCACACACACACACACACACACACACACACACACACACACACACACACACACACACACACACACACACACACAAGGTAACATAAAGTGGCTCTTTGTCATGAACTCCATTTTCCTATGTTAGATATCTAAATTCATGCAGTTGACTAGTCCACTCTGTGAATGTATTGCAGCAAACCACTATCATCATAAACCTGTTATGACCATATGAGGATGCCACAAAACCACTATCATCATAAACCTGTTATGACCATATAAGGGATGCCACAAAACCACTATCATCATAAACCTATATGACAAAACCACTATCATCATAAACCTATAATGACAAAACCACTATCATCATAAACCTGTTATGACCATATGAGGATGCCACAAAACCACTATCATCATAAACCTGTTATGACCATATGAGGATGCCACAAAACCACTATCATCATAAACCTATATGACAAAACCACTATCATCATAAACCTGTTATGACCATGTGAGGATGCCACAAAACCACTATCATCATAAACCTGTTATGACCATGTGAGGATGCTACAAAACTACTATCATCATAAACCTGTATCACCATATGAGGATGTGAGTTATGTTTCAGCTTATGACACATACAGTAGGAATGCAGTATAACTCAAGTCTGCTGAGCAGTAACAGCACTTGGAAGAGCACTTAAAAGTATACTGTATGTTTGGGGCTTTTGCCTTCATTCCAATAGGGCAGTTAAGAGTGACAGGATGTGAGTAGGAGAGATGAGGTGGGATCGGGAAAATGACCGCAGGTCGGATTTGAACCTCGGTCGTCGTGGGCGCTTGGACCCATACATGGTAAGGGCACTGTAGCCTGTTGCGCCACAGCGCCTCCCAGAAGTCCAACATTTAAAGGAGAAATCCGGCCGATTCTTGATCGCTAGACGTCGCCGAGTACCATCGATAGGAATTTGAATTTAGACAGTTTCAGCTAATGAGTAAAAAATGCATTCTTTTGTCATGTAAGTACTTTGTTCATATAGTACAGTACTAACAGACTCAAAATGACATTGTTAAAGGTACACTATGCAGGTTTTTTAGCTTAATATGCAAGTTGTTTAGCTTAATTTACCTTCATTTAATAGCTTCGGAGTCATTGGAATGGTTATGTGACTTTTTTCGGGTTGAATGGTGGCTGTGTCGCTTCCCCCTAGCGCCTGTGAGCGGAAAAACCACCCTTGCAACTGTGGGCCGGCGGGCCGACGGCCTCAGCGTCAGGAAGTATAACGAGTGTAACAAATTGCTTTACTGCATTCAAATACACATACACGCCAGGCACCGGCTAGAAAAAGGTAGCGATGGAGTTTCTCAGATATTCGTCATGACAGAGCCAGCGAAAAAGAAGCAAAAACCGAGAAAACAGTAAGGCAATTGCCAATACTGCATAGTTTACCTTTAAGAAGCAAAAAAGGTTGTAGCTGACAGGCAGTACTGGCCATTAGCTGCAGCTACCCCAGTTCGGTAGCACCGATTTTGGTCATTGTTTTCCCTATCAACAGTACACGGCAACGTCTAGCGATCAAGATCCATGTAAAAATCGTCCGGCTGTTACCTTTAAGTAGGTGTTGGTATGATGTAAACTAGTGAAGGGCTATGGAGAAGAAAATTGTTTGGTATAAAAGTAAGAACCTGAATGCTAATGTTATTAGCTAATGCCAATTCACTAATGGCAATAAACTGAAACACACAGCACGAGTCAACAGCTCTTTGGGTTCTGTTAGTGGTTAGTGTTTGTAGGACTTTGTTTTCCCTAATCACCTAAACATGTTCAGTTGCTTCGTGGTGGATCAAGGAATATTTCAGCTGTCTGGGGTGAATTTCTGACCGATAATACTTTTTCATTTTATTCCCCGTCCTATAATTATTAGTTATATAGCTTTCAGTGCATGTAAATGGTTGGTAACACAATCCCCCACTGCCATTTCTGTATAAGGAAAAAGAATAAGGCTAAGATAAAACTCTCACAAAATCTCTTTGAACTCTCTGTCTCTCTCTCTCTGTACGGTCGACAGTGGCCCAAGGATGCTGCCGATGGTGACACATGACGTCATGCGGCATAGTGTGGCATTACGTGATGTTTTGTGATGTGACGTGACTTGGCATAGTGTGGCATAGTGTGGCATGGTGTGGCATGGTGTGGCATAGTGTGGCATGACGTTATGTGGCATAGTGTGTGATGGCATGACGTGGCATAGTGTGGCATGGTGTGTGATGGCATGACTTTATGTACCATGTGTGGCATGATGCTATGTGCCATATTGAGGGATGGCACAACAGAACACTGACCAAAACATGTCATCTCTATGCCTCTATCAGTTATGGTACTGACCAAAACATGTCATCTCTATGTCATCTCTATGTCATCTCTATGTGATCTCTATGTCATCTCTATGTGATCTCTATGTCATCTCTATGCCTCTATCAGTTATGGTACTGACCAAAACATGTCATCTCTATGTCATCTCTATGTCATCTCTATGCCTCTATCAGTTATGGTACTGACCAAAACATGTCATCTCTATGTGATCTCTATGTCATCTCTATGTGATCTTTATGTGATCTCTATGTCATCTCTATGTGATGTCTATGTCATCTCTATGTCATGTCATCAGTTATATAGTTGCCCCTTTATACTTCCTCTGTATCTTAAGTATGGGTAAGCGCTTGTTAGCGATTGAAAAAAAACTGTAATATACTTCCTCTTCTCCATGTGACATGGAACGCAGCTTTACTATGACTCCATTAGTTCAAGGTTATTTTAGAGCAACATGGCATATTACTGCCATTCTTCCTGTGAATACTTGTATATGAAATCACTACACATTCAAATACAAACTTCAACATAAATCATGTTGTTGTGTGAAGAGTGAAATGTCAATAGATGGATGAAGAGAGATGGATGTATGGCTAAAAAGGTAGTGAGAGAGAAAAAAGAAAGAGAGAGACAGAGAGAGAGAAAGAGAGAGAATGAAAAAAAAAAACAGAATCTGTTGGAGTGCAGGCCAGATCTGAACAGATGAAATTACACCTGCAAACCTCGGAAAGGTGAACCGACCTCTACTCTCCTCTCCTCTCCTCTCCACTCCACTCCTCTCTTCTCCTCTCCTCTCTCTTCTCCTCTCTCCTCTCCTCTCTTCTCTGCCCTCCCCTCTCCTCTCCTCTCTATTCTCTTCTCTTCTCTCTTCTCCTCACTCCCCTCTCCTCTCCTCCTCTCTCCTCTCCTCTTTTTTCTCCTCTTTCCTCTCCTCTCTCTTCTCTTTTCCTCTTCTTCTCTCCTCTCCTCACTCCCCTCTCCTCCTCTCTCTCTCCTCTCCTCTCTTTTCCTCTTCTCTTCTCCTCTCCTCTCCTCCTCTCACTCCCCTCCTCTCCTCCTCTTTCCTCCTCTCTTTTCTCTCCTCTCCTCTCCTCTCTTCTCTTTTCTCCTCTCCTCTCCTCTGTCCTCTCTCTCTCCTCTGCCCTCTCCTCTCTCCTCTCTCTTCTCCCCTCTCCTCCTCTCTCTCTCAATTTCAATTTCAATTTTCAATGGAGCTTTATTGGCATTACTCAATTAAGCAGTGTTGCCAAAGCAAACATATAACAAAACAACACAGATACAATATCTGTTTTAAAAAAAATTAAAAAAATTAAAAATATACAAATAAAATAATAATAATAATAATAATAATAATAGTAATAATAACAATAACAAAATGATAATAATTATCTCTCCTGTCTGCCCTCCCCTCTCCTCTCTCTCCTCCTCTCTCATCTCCTCTCCTCCTCTCTATTCTCCTATCTCCTCTCCTCTCCTCTCCTCTCCTCCTCTCTCTCTCCTGTCTGCCCTCTCCTCTCCTCTCTCTCCTCCTCTCTCATCTCCTCTCCTCCTCTATATTCTCCTCTCTCCTCTCCTCTCTCTATTTTCTCATTTCATTCCATTTCTGCTCCAGTCTAACCTTTCATTTCTCACCTCTATGCCCCCTCTTTCTCCCCTCCATCCATCTTATCTTCTTATATTCTTTCTTTCCTTTTACTTTTCTTTATGCCTTTGCTTCTCTCTCTCGCTCTTTTTCATCCATCCATCCACTTCCTACCAAAATCATTTCCCCAACATTCCTTGCTGATCCTTATTAAACAAGTGAAATGGGATCGCCACAGTGGCACGCCGTGCGCGTGTATGTGTGTGTGTATGTCTGTGTGTGTGTGTGTGTGTGTGTGTGTGTGTGTGTGTGTGTGTGTGTGTGTGTGTGTGTGTGTGTATGTCTGTGTGTGTTTGTGTGTGTGTGTGTGTGTGTGTGTGTGTGTGTGTGTGCTTTGGGGGCTGACACACCAAATGTGTTAGTTGCAATGCAAGTGAGGTCCACGGTTGTGCCATCACAGTGAGTGACAAAGATTCAGAGATGATATCAATCAAATGTATTAAGCTAATTTACTCTGTTACTACAAAAATATATATTCAGAAAAAAGAAACATTCTCTCTAATTATATACAAGCTTAAGGTGAGCCCAAGTAGGCTATACGAGGAAATTATGAGAATAAGAAATAAAATGAAATGAATGAACACAGACCTGATAAAGGATCCATGATGCTTCATACTAGCCTAGAAATCTAGATGCACCCTAGCGGCAGCAAGGGTAGTCTAGCTACCTTCCTTTGGCTTTCGAGCTGGAAAAATTAAACTTCGACCAGGCCAATGACATCGTGTATAGAGTTGGTAGGCGGGCCTAATGATGGCAGAGTTGCGACGGTTCGGCGTGAAACACAGCGTGACACGAGTTAAGCTTTTTTTAAGTTGGCAAAAGTTT
>NW_027468859.1:23807346-23809846 GCF_046254945.1 Alosa pseudoharengus | reverse complement strand
TATGGACTGCTGAATACTGTTGGAGCTGTCAACATGCATATGTATGGGGTATCTGTGCACACGAGACAGAAGGAGAGAAAAGAGTGTGTGTGTGTCTGTGTGTGTGTGTGTGTGTGTGTGTCTGTGTGTGTGTGTCCCATGTAGACGCACACTTAGTATTAGATTCAAAATTTAACTGAGCCTACAGTGTGTTTCATAAACTCAGAGGGTTATCTATCTCTATCCTGTGCGTGCACACACACACACACACACACACACATACACACACACACAGTGCTCTGCTCTCCTGAAGGGCATGGTGAACATTTGAAGAGCGCATCATTTTAATTTTTCATTGTGCTGTCTCCCTCCCGACTGAAACCTTAAACGCCAGGGCTCTTTAAAGTGACTGGAGACCAGCTCCATTGATTTTTTACTGTGCTCTCCGCAACCTCTGCTGAGGACAGTCACTGCTCCACACACTCACACACTTCTACATTAACACACACACACACACACACACACACACACACTCTCTCTCTCTCTCTCTTCCTCTCTTTCATATACACACACATACACACACAGAAATAACACGCGAGATGGTGAAAGAAAGAGAGACAGAAAATACTATTTAACTGATCAAATTGATAGAAATAGATTTTCTGTCCTGGTAATATGGTAATATGGATCTTTCGCAGATTTATCTCAATTATAACATGAGTAACACCATGCCTTAGCGCCTATCTCACAAATCAAAGAATTAGTTTTCTTATCTAATTATTTGGAATACAATTGTGTACGAAAGTAATGAGTTGTTGTAAAACGCACATGGCTCCCTTTAATAAGGATGTCATATAAAACCGTACAGTTGAATGTAACTCGTAAGTGTTTCATAATCATGACAAAGGGAGTCGGGTTGTGTATGTAGGCCACCGAGAGGACAATCTGCATCCCCGGAATAACGAGACGCGCTTTGCGCGTGCCATGGCGCGTTACTGCTATTGTCATAGACATTCGCAGCATTTACGACGGCAGAATTCCCCAAACAGTTCCACCAAGGCTCTTAATACACGAACACGATGCTAAATATCCTGGTACATTTAAAATAAAATTTTACTTGATTGAAACGTAGGTCGTTCCAAGATGTGTATGTCAAAACAAAAACACAACAGGACAAATAGGTTAAAGAGACTAAATTGACATTAGTATATAAGTAATTGGTACACTATCTACATATTAGCAAGCTGCAGTTTACCAATAGGCGACTAAAAGACTAAATAGCATTAAACACTCGAAAACGACATTATTTCATTAGGACACGTCCATAGCTGAAATGTACTGCCCAAAGCCTAATCAAACGGGTTCTTCGGGCACTCCTGTGCTAGTTACTAACCCCTCGCCGACCATTATGCCATTAAGGACTTTGACATGTCCATCCCTAAATGTATGTAAAACAAAGTCACCAAGAAGAAAATTAATATTATTACCATTACACAACACTACCCATGTGAGAAAAAAATATTATGCATGTTTCAGCTAAAATTTAACATAGCACGCTCGTTGAACCTACGCCGTCTAATATTTACATTACGCACAAATACTTATAAACGGATCTAACATTAATTAATAGTCAATAACAAGTATTTTAGAGTGATCTGGACAGAGCACAATACTGTCTGAAAAGGTGCCCTGAATGCGCCTGGGACTTGTGTGAATAATGCCGTGAGAAGTCCGGGCCCCTACAGCGTGAAATCTACACCGGTGCGTCTCCGGGGGTGTCAGGTGTAGCCTAGCTCGTGTCGTTATCGCCAGCGCAAGAGCCAGGCCAATGGCCAGCGCTTCGCTGACAGTCCTCCTCGGCATTCGCATGATATTAGGCTACCATTTCCTCCATATCAAATACAAACACGGACTCCACGTGGGAACGCGTGGCCAGAGGAAGACCCAGCCACAAACTTGAAAAAAACTTTACTGGTGACGAAAAGGTTTACAAACAACTGTTTACAAGGTGTGGAGAAAAAGACACAAGGCTCATTTATTTTATATACAAAGTAAAACACAAGGAAATCTATTCTTGTTTGCAGTAGGTAGGCTACATTGAAGTACATAGCCTGCACTTACGTCATGTGATGTTGAATGCACGAATGAGTGAATGATGGGCAGATGAATGAATTAAAAAAGTAAGTTTCCCATTCATATATGATTGCATCACATTTGGGCTTATGATCTAACAACCATGCATTTATACAGGCTAATAAACGCTCAACACTTTTGCATCTTCGCGTATAATACATTTAAAGCTATCTGGAAAACAAAATATAAGTATTGTGGGGGTATACGTCTGGTGGAATTCCTACAAAATGACATTTCTGTCTACGCAAAGGGGGACAAGCTTGTCAGTTCACATACCTTGGTATGAAAGTATTTTTGTACCACCGAAGATTTCCCAGTTCTTTTCCACATTCAATTTAGAGCCATTTCCGTGTACCAATATTTCTTAAACAGATGATCCAGGAAAAGT
>NW_027468859.1:23769846-23802346 GCF_046254945.1 Alosa pseudoharengus | reverse complement strand
TCTCTCACCCACACACACTCTCTTTCTCACATACACACACACACACACACACATACATACAAACACTAACACAGAGATGCATACAGTACACACACACACACACACACACACACACACACTGCACCCCTTATTTCCAGTCCCCTGCAGCCGTGGCAGTGACACATGGGGTTGTGAGAGAGGACACACACACACACACACACACACACACACACACTGGCCAGCACGTGTCTCATTTGGCCAGTGGCACACACACACACACACACACACACACACACACACACAAACACACAGGCCAGCACGTCTTTCATTTGGCCAGCGGCCGGCGTGTGGGGGGAACAAAGGAAATATTTAGCACGTCGTAAATTGTGCTAATGTCCTGCCGAGTGGCCGTTGCTCCGGCTATGCGTTTTCAAAACGCACTTTATTGAAGACTTACTGTAACAAGCAAGGGAGAGAGAGAGAGAGAGATAGAGAGATGGGTGGTGAGAAAGACAGAATAATGGGCACAACACTGTCATCTGTAGGATGTCACACACACGCACGCACACACGCACGCACGCACACACACACACACACACACACACACACACATTGTATATATATATATATATACAAGCATTGACTGTGTTTTGAGCTTGGAGGCACTATGGATTTATGAGTGGCTTAATGTATCATTGAGTCTGACACAGTTCACGGACTTGTTGAATGTGTGTTGTGTGTGTAGCCATGATTTGGATTGTTTTAGCAGCTTCTAACGTGTGTGTGTGTGTGTGTGTGTGTGTGTCCAGTCCTGTTCTCTGAAACAGATTGATAAAGCATATGTCTCAGGGTGTTTGTGACACTCTCTCTCTCTCTCTCCTTCTCTCTCTCTCTGTCTGTGTGCATGTGTGTGTGTGTGTGTGTGTGTAGAGTATGTGAGTGTGTGGTGATGTGTGATGGTTAGGGTAGTCTGGCTCTCTGTATGTCAGCTGACTGTGTCCAAATGGCTTTGCTGTCCTGTTTTCAAGCTTTCTCAGTATCTCTCTCTCTCTCACTTTCTCTCTTTCACTCTCTCTCTCTCTCTCTTTCCGGTTTTCATGCTCACTCAGTATTTTCACTGTGCTGGAACAGCAGCTAGCTTAATTGAATATAATGGGTCACCAGAGCCTGTGTGTGTGTGTGTGTGTGTGTGTGTGTGTGCGCACGTGTGTGTGTGTGTGTGCGCGCGTGTGTGTGTGTTTATTCTCTTTCACACACTTTGTGTTATGTGTTTGTGTCCTTTGGTGTGGTATTTCTCTTGCTTAGTGTTTGTGTTTAGTGTGTGTTCACTCTCTCTCTCTCTCTCTGTGTGTGTGTGTGTGTGTGTGTGTGTGCCTTCTGGCTGAGGTGATTTTATGTGTGCACCCAAGAGAGAGAGAGCCTCCTGTGGGTACCTCTAGTGTATGACTATATGCACTACTGCTCTGCTTCTTATGGTTGGACTTATGGACATCAGTCTTCACACACACACACACACACACACACACACACACTGCTTCTTTATGGTTATGGACATCAGTCTTCACACACACACACACACACACACACACACACACACACACACACTCACACACACACTGACACACACACACAGACACACACACACACACACAGACACACACACACAGACACACACACACACACACAGACACACACACACACACACAGACACACACACACACACACACACACACACAGACACACACACACACACGCACACACACACACAGACACTGCTTCTTTATGGTTATGGACATTGGTCTTCAGAGCCCGGTGGCTCTCAGGAGAAACTGGGAAACCCAGGAGACTCTCCTCCTCTCTGATCCGCACATAATGACCATACCAGCCGCAGGGCTCTGCTCAAACACACCTCAGGAGCCTGGACGCTCTCCCGTGGAACTCACACACACACACACACACACACACACACACACACACACACACACACACACACACACACACACTAACACTAACACACCCACACACACACACACAGACACACACACACACACACACACACTAACACTAACACGAACACACACACACACACACACACACACACACACACACACACACACACACACACACACTAACACTAACACACCCACACACACACACACACACTAACACTAACACACCCATACACACACACACACACACACAATACATGAATTCCTTTAGTCCCTCTCTTTTCAGTCTTTTTTACATTTCCTTTATTTTTCATCTCTTTTCATTGTCTATCTCTCTCTCCCTCTTTTCGTTGTCTCGTCTCTCTCCCGCTTTGTATTGTTTTTGTCTCTCTCTCCCTCTTTTCGTTGTCTATCTCTCTCTCCCTCTTTTCGTTGTCTATCTCTCTCTCCCTCTTTTCATTGTCTATCTCTCTCTCCCTCTTTTCATTGTCTCGTCTCTCTTCTAAATTTGATTGGCAGACTAGATGCCATAATGTGGGAGCAGACACAGACAAAGACAGAGACACTCACACACACACACCACACACACACACACACACACACACACACACTCAAGGTGAGATGGTGAAACTATACCTTGGATCGGCACAATGCCCACGCCCGTTCACATACACACACCCACACAAATACACTCACACACATGCACACACACAAACAGACACACAAACGCATGCATGTGCACACACACGCACACATATAGACACACACACACACACACAAACACGCACACTCACTCACTTACTCACTCAGAACTCTTAACAGCCTTATGTGAGAGCCATCCACTCTTCCCCCAATCCCTAAAAGCTGAGGCAGAGGCAGGACTTTCAGTAGCCATTGAGCACACACACACACACACACACACACACACAAACACACACACACACACACACACACACACACACACACAAACACACACGCACACACACACACACAGTCATACACACACACGCACACACCACACACACACACACACACACACACACACACAAACACACACGCACACACACACACACACACACATACACACACACACACACACACACTCTCATCGCTTGGGTTTCTCTTCATCTCGTACAAATCTTTCGCCTTTTACTAAAGATTTCCGTGGATGGGAACAGCCCAGAGTTTACAGTATTTTTGGAAGCTTTGCTTCAGTGGAGCTGCACTTTGCGGGGCAGCCATGGCCTACCGGTTAGCGCTTCGGACTTGTAACCGGAGGCTTGCCGGTTCGAACCCCGACCAGTAGGCACCGCTGAAGTGCCCTTGAGCAAGGCACCTAACCCCTCACTGTTAACCCCTCACAACAGGGCCGAAGTGGGGCCACTTTTCAGGGCAGGAGTTTCAGGCCCAAGACCAGCCCACATTTGGTGGAAATTGGATAAATTAATCAACATTTCAGCTCTTAGCCTACTATCCTGTAGTTTTTATTAGTATGGTTCAACAAATGTGTAAAGGTTATATAATAATTAAACAAATGTGTAAAGGTTATACAATAATTCACTTCATCTGAGAAGGTAACAAAAAATATTCCACAAGTTAACAAAAACAGAAAGAAAGAAAGAAAGAAAGAAAGCCTTTGAAATGTAGCCTATCACACGCCTCCACAAAGAGGCATATTGAACTAATGTTTAGGCTACAATTTTTATGCATGGGTATAGATCTGTTGTTTGGTGATTTAGCCTAGGCTACTCCTTTACTACACCCTCTTCTGAGCAAACAAGGCATATAGGTTTATCATGTAGCATAATTGCTCTTTCTTACATTAAATAACTTTAATTTATCCTCTCTACTTGTCCCTGTAGTCATGGCCTCCTCATCACTAATTTCGGGCTCATCATTTTCAGTGGTCGACTGGTTGATCTGCTGTTCAGAGGCTACAATTTTTACCTCATAGGCCTACACAGATCAAGCTTCAGTTTTGTTATCAATATTTGCATACTGCAAAGTCTATGAATCGGATACAAAAGGCTAGTATTTTAAGTAATTTAATATGTTGCTTGTGAATAGCTTGACAACGCTACAACGTCCAATATTAGCCCAATAATTACATTGCTAATAATCATTGCCTATAGGCTATCTCTCTTTACCAGTTGCCACTTTTGTCTGTAATCTGGAAGTTTGGCACATTTAGCAGCATTCTATCTGGCCGTTTCAGTCCCTCCTGGCCTCTTTCTACCATCCATTCTTCCTGACGCTTATGGCTACTGAAGGGCTGGCCCGGCTGAGAAAACTTTTTGAAAAAGACGGGCTATATGGACCCAACCAACTCTTTTTGGGAGGGGAGAACTCCCTCACATGGTAGGCTACAACCCATGCAGAGGCAACGGTGCCATGCACAGAATGTGGAACGTGTATAGCCTACTTTCAGAGAAGATAGACTAACATGACAAATGTCAATATTTTTTTCCTCGACCGGCCCAAAAGTGAAGCGGCCCACCGGGATTTCTCCCGATTACCCACCCCGGGCCTGCCTCACAACGAGCACCGCTGTTGTTGCAGCGTATAAGTATAAGTACACGTATATATACTCGTTTGATCCCGTGAGGGAAATTTGGTCTCTGCATTTATCCCAATCCATGAATTAGTGAAACATACTCAGCACACAGTGAACACACAGTGAGGTGAAGCACACACTAATCCCGGCGCAGTGAGCTGCCTGCAACAACAGCGGTGCTCGGGGAGCAGTGAGGGGTCAGGTGCCTTGCTCAAGGGCACTTCAACCAAAGCCGTGTGCAAAGTCCAAAGCCGTGTGCGTGTGTGAGCCCATAAGCTCAATCCCAGTCCTCAATATGAACATTCAGCACATGCCCTAGCTATGCTTCCCAATAGAAATGGGCTTTAGAAGTAAAAACTACAACTTACCGTAAATAGCAATAATGAAAGGAAGGATATCATAAATGTATTAAATAACAATAATAAATAACAAATATAGCCGCAAGCGGCAATGGCGGGCCCGAGCACCTGCGGGCCGCAACCCGTGACATGTCGGAATCCAACAAAGCACCGACGTGGTGCGTTTGTGAAATGTACATATTTGATGCGTGTGCTATTTGTTTTTGTATTTTATTTTATGCCACATTTACTCGCTTGGCCAGGTGGGGGCGTAATGCAAGGCAGGCCCATTGGGTGTCATCATAATCATAATATATATTAACCTGAGAAATTTCAGACCATTCATTTTAAGCAAAGAACATTTCTGATACACTTTTTGTTTGGCCAGATGGTGGCGCTATGTTAGGCATGAAAATGACACATGTGAATACCCTCACAATAATGATATCCAAAATGTCTGTAAACTTTCAGATCAATCACTTAAGGCATTGTCCATTTCTGGCACATTTCCTGCTTGACCAGGTGGTGGCGCTATGCCAGGCAGGCCCATTGGGTGTCTGGATATCATCATAATCATAATATCTATTAACCTGAGAAGTTTCAGACCATTTATTGAAAGCATAGAGCATTTCTGGCACATTTCCTGCTTGGCCAGAAGGTGGCGCTATGCTAGGCCTGTGAATTACGCATGTGAATATCATTACAATAATGATATCCAATATTTTATAAAGTTTCAGATCAATCACTTAAGGCATTGTCCATTTCTGGCACATTTCCTGCTTGGCCAGGTGGTGGCGCTATGCCAGGCAGGCCCATTGGGTGTCTGGATATCATCATAATCATGATATCTATTAACCTGAGAAGTTTCAGACCATTCATTCAATGCACTGTGATTTATGACACATTTCCTGTTTATGTGGTGAGATATTAAAATCATATTAAATATATTACAACATTCCAAAATCCATTCACAATTTAACATAAGCGACATCTTGGCATAATGTTTGCCAAATTTCAAATGAATCTGACAAACTGTCTAGGAGGAGTATGTTCAAATTGATCATGTGACATCAGTATAATTGTCATTCTTTCTGTTGCCAGTTGGTGGAGCTATGCCAAACATGCATTATGGGCATGTGAATATTATCATTAACATGGTCTTCAATGACCTGTGAAATTTAAAACATTTCAAGCCATGCATGGTGAATTATGACAAATTTATTGTTTATGTGGAAGGGTATTAAAATTAATAATTTCGCCATTTCGTCAAATTACAACATATAAAAAAAAAGCTTCACAATTTATAATCAGGAACATCTCGGCGTCATGTACACCAACTTTGACATGAATCGGATCAACCGTCTAGGAGGAGTACGTTAAAATTGATCATGTCCACAACGCACAAAATCTCAATTACCTCACTTCCTGTGGGCGTGGCTAATGGCATGTTAATACAAAAGTTGTTTGTTTTTGGGAGATACATACACCCACCAAATTTGGTGTGTGCATCTAAAACTATATGCCAACCACAAGTCACAGTGACATAAGGGGGCGCTATGGAGTTCCTGGGCAACGCCCGGTGCCAAGCTTTTATCCCTGTCTATTCACTGTACCACTTGATGTGTGTGCTAAATTTCATGCGTTTTCGATTATGTTAACCACCTCAAAATATTTGCCAACCACGGGATCAGTCACCTAAGGGGGCGCTAGCGAGTCCCTGGGCCACGCCCGGGGTCAAGCTCTTGTACCTAACTGCGATGCATGACACCTTACGTGTGTGCCAAATTTCAAGAATTTCCGACCATGTTAACCACCTCAAAAACAGGAAAGCAAAAAAGTGGAATAACAATAATAATAATAATAAATATAGCCGCAAGCGGCAATGGCGGGCCCGAGCACCTGCGGGCCGCAACCCATGACATTTCAGAATCCAACAAAGCACCGACGTGGTGCATTTGTAAAATGTACATATTTGATATGTGTGTTATTTGTTTTTGCATGTTATTTTCTGGCACATTTACTTGCTTGGCCAGGTGGGGCAATATGCAAGGCAGGCCCATTGTGTGTCATCATAATCATAATATATATTAACCTGAGAAATTTCAGATTATTCATTTTAAGCAAAGAACATTTTTTATACACTTTTTGGCCAGATGGTGGCGCTATATTAGGTATGTGAATTACACATGTGAATATCATCACAATAATGATATCCAATATTTTATAAAGTTTCAGATCAACCAATAAAGGCATTACCAATTTCTGGCACATTTTCCTGCTTGGCCAGGTGGTGGCGCTATGCCAGGCAGGCCCATAGGGTGTCTGGATATCATCATAATTATAATATCTATTAACCTGAGAAGTTTCAGACCATTCACTCAAAGCATAGAGCATTTCTGGCATATTTCCTGTTTGGCCAGATGGTGGCGCTATGCTAGGCATGTGAATTATATGTGTGAATATCATCACAATAATGATATCCAATATTTTATAAAGTTTCAGATCAATCACTTAAGGCATTGTCCATTTCTGTCACATTTCCTACTTGGCCAGGTGGTGGCGCTATGTCAGGCAGGCCCATTGGGTGTCTGGATATCATCATAATCATAATATCTATTAACCTGAGAAGTTTCAGACCATTCATTCAATGCACTGTGATTATATGACACATTTCCAGTTTATATGGTGAGATATTAAAATCATGACATATTACAACATATCAAAAATCCCTTCGCAATTTAACATCAGCAACATCTTGGCATAATGTTAGCCAAATTTCACATGAATCCGGCAAACCGTCTAGGAGGAGTATGTTAAAATTGATCATGTAACATCAATGTAATTGCCATTCTTTCTGTTGCCAGGTGGTGGCGCTATGCCAAATATACATTATGGGCATGTGAATATCATCACTACCATGGTATTCAAAGACCTGTGAAATTTAAAACATTTCAAGCCATGCATGGTGAATTAAGACACATTTATTGTTAACGTGGAAGGGTATTAAAATTCATAGTTTCGCCATTTCGTCAAATTACAACATATCAAAAAAAGCTTCACAATTTAGAATCAGAAGCATATTGGCATCATGTATACCAACTTTCACATGAATCGGATCAATCGTCTAGGAGGAGTACATTAAAATTGATCATGTCCACAATGCACAAAATCCCAATTACCTCACTTCCTGTGGGCGTGGCTAATGGCATGTTAATACAAAAGTTGATTGTTTTTGGGAGTTACACACACCCACCAAATTTGGTGTGTGTATCTAAAACTATATTCCAACCACAAGTCAAAGTGACATAAGGGGGCGCTATGGAGTTCCTGGGCCAAGCCCAGTGCCAAGGCTTTTCCCCTGTGTATTCATGGTACCTCTTGACGTGTGTGCCAAATTTCATGAGTTTTCACCTATGGGAAGAACGTCTTCTGGCATCACAATTCATCACATTTTAGTCCGCACAAAATCCCAAATACCTCACTTCCTGTTGGGCGTGGCTAATGCATTGTACATACGAAAGTTGTTCATCTTGGGGAGATACACATACCTACCGAATTTGATGCGTCTAGCTGAAAGTATGTGCCAACCACTGCCTCAATCACCTAAGGGGGCGCTACTGAGTCCCTTGGCCACGCCCAGGGCCAAGCTCTTGTACCTAACTGCTTTGCGTGAAACCTGATATGTGTGCCAAATTTCAAGCGTTTTCGACCATGTTAACCACCTCAAAAAAGGAAAATGCTCTGAGACAAAGTTAAAATAATAATAATAATAATAATAAATATAGCCGCAAGCGGCAATGGCGGGCCCGAGCACCTGCGGGCCGCAACCCATGACATTTCAGAATCCAACAAAGCACCGACGTGGTGCATTTGTAAAATGTACATATTTGATATGTGTGTTATTTGTTTTTGCATGTTATTTTCTGGCACATTTACTTGCTTGGCCAGGTGGGGCAATATGCAAGGCAGGCCCATTGTGTGTCATCATAATCATAATATATATTAACCTGAGAAATTTCAGATTATTCATTTTAAGCAAAGAACATTTTTTATACACTTTTTGGCCAGATGGTGGCGCTATATTAGGCATGTGAATTACACATGTGAATATCATCACAATAATGATATCCAATATTTTATAAAGTTTCAGATCAACCAATAAAGGCATTACCAATTTCTGGCACATTTTCCTGCTTGGCCAGGTGGTGGCGCTATGCCAGGCAGGCCCATAGGGTGTCTGGATATCATCATAATTATAATATCTATTAACCTGAGAAGTTTCAGACCATTCACTCAAAGCATAGAGCATTTCTGGCATATTTCCTGTTTGGCCAGATGGTGGCGCTATGCTAGGCATGTGAATTATATGTGTGAATATCATCACAATAATGATATCCAATATTTTATAAAGTTTCAGATCAATCACTTAAGGCATTGTCCATTTCTGTCACATTTCCTACTTGGCCAGGTGGTGGCGCTATGTCAGGCAGGCCCATTGGGTGTCTGGATATCATCATAATCATAATATCTATTAACCTGAGAAGTTTCAGACCATTCATTCAATGCACTGTGATTATATGACACATTTCCAGTTTATATGGTGAGATATTAAAATCATGACATATTACAACATATCAAAAATCCCTTCGCAATTTAACATCAGCAACATCTTGGCATAATGTTAGCCAAATTTCACATGAATCCCGCAAACCGTCTAGGAGGAGTATGTTAAAATTGATCATGTAACATCAATGTAATTGCCATTCTTTCTGTTGCCAGGTGGTGGCGCTATGCCAAATATACATTATGGGCATGTGAATATCATCACTACCATGGTATTCAAAGACCTGTGAAATTTAAAACATTTCAAGCCATGCATGGTGAATTAAGACACATTTATTGTTAACGTGGAAGGGTATTAAAATTCATAGTTTCGCCATTTCGTCAAATTACAACATATCAAAAAAAGCTTCACAATTTAGAATCAGAAGCATATTGGCATCATGTATACCAACTTTCACATGAATCGGATCAATCGTCTAGGAGGAGTACATTAAAATTGATCATGTCCACAATGCACAAAATCCCAATTACCTCACTTCCTGTGGGTGTGGCTAATGGCATGTTAATACAAAAGTTGATTGTTTTTGGGAGTTACACACACCCACCAAATTTGGTGTGTGTATCTAAAACTATATTCCAACCACAAGTCAAAGTGACATAAGGGGGCGCTATGGAGTTCCTGGGCCAAGCCCAGTGCCAAGGCTTTTCCCCTGTGTATTCATGGTACCTCTTGACGTGTGTGCCAAATTTCATGAGTTTTCACCTATGGGAAGAACGTCTTCTGGCATCACAATTCATCACATTTTAGTCCGCACAAAATCCCAAATACCTCACTTCCTGTTGGGCGTGGCTAATGCATTGTACATACGAAAGTTGTTCATCTTGGGGAGATACACATACCTACCGAATTTGATGCGTCTAGCTGAAAGTATGTGCCAACCACTGCCTCAATCACCTAAGGGGGCGCTACTGAGTCCCTTGGCCACGCCCAGGGCCAAGCTCTTGTACCTAACTGCTTTGCGTGACACCTGATATGTGTGCCAAATTTCAAGCGTTTTCGACCATGTTAACCACCTCAAAAAAGGAAAATGCTCTGAGACAAAGTTAAAATAATAATAATAATAATAATAATAATCCTTACAAAAACAATAGGGCCTTGCGCCCTTCGGTGCTCGGGCCCTAATAATCCTTACAAAAACAATAGGGCCTTGCGCCCTTCGGTGCTCGGGCCCTAACGGGCCCTAATAATCCTTACAAAAACAATAGGGCCTTGCGCCCTTCGGTGCTCGGGCCCTAATAATGAAAGGAAGGATATCACAAATGTATTACAGTAAATAACAATAATGAAAGGATATCATAAATGTATTTTTTAGGTATTTGAAGGTATTTCATATAACAGCCAGACAGGTGGTCTTTTGGATGAACTTGTTTATTTGTTTTAATTTACATTTAATAATACAATTATTAATGAATTAATTTACAATTTACACAAGTGGATATTTTCACTAATTCCCTTATTTGCTCTCTCTCTCTCTCACACACACACACACACCACACACATACTTACTTTAGGGTTCCTGTGTGGTTTAAACCCCAGGACACATAAAAATATCTGAGCTTTGATAGGGTTGGCTCTGGGGTCAGAGTTCAAATCATTTGTGACTTTCACTGCTGTGAGGCCACACAGTTTACAGTAGTGTGTGTGCGTGTGTGTGTGTGTGTGTGTCTGTGTGTGTGCGTATGTGTGTGTGTGCGTGTGTGCATGCATGCATGTGCATGTCTGTGTGTTTGACAGTTTGTTAATTGACACACCAGAGCACAAATATGTCTTAGTGCAAGTATCTACATCTGTGATTCTGACCATATGTATGTGTGTGTGTGTGTGTGTGTGTGTGTGTGTGTGTGTGTGTGTGTGTGAAAAAAGAGAGAAACAGAGTAAAAGTGAGAGAGAAGAGAAAATATGAAGTGTGTGTGTGTGTGTGTCTGAGTGTGTGGGTGGGACAGGATTTAAGGGCTTAGAGCAGCTGATGGCATACACAGATGTTGGGTCTCTAGCACGTTAATGTGAGACCTGTGTGTGCATGTGTGTGTGTGTGTTTTTTTTTTTTTGGTGTGGTGGCCGTGGATGTTTGTGTGTTTGTGCATTTTTATAAATGAGTCTATGTGTGTTTGTAAGCAGGTGTCTCTCTTTTACTCTCTCTCCCTCTCTCTCTTTCTCCCCCCTCTCTCTCTCTATCTCTTTCTCTCTCTCCCTTTCTCTCTTTTTCTCTCTCCCCCTCTCTCTCTGTTAGTATGTGTGTGATCAGATGTAGAGTGTTTTCTGGTGTATCTGTCCCCATGACGATGACTGGATATACAAACACACACACACGCACACATACACACAAACACACACATACACACACACACACACACACACAGAGACATATTTCTTAGCTAGACTTTCTCTCTGATTTCTACACATTCAAATAATGTGAAATATATTGTGAGGATGGATTTGTGTGTGTGTGTGTGGGTGAGTGGTTATATTTGTTTCTATCTCCTCATAGTCCTGTGAGGTTGTCCTTTTAGGATGATTATTAGGGAAATGAGCTTGTTAATAATGCACAGTGTTAATTAGCAGAGTGAGTGGAGAGCAGGGAGACGTCATTAGTCACACAGTGAAGATGGGGTCAGTGTGGTAGCAGGTGTGTGTGTGTGTGTGTGTGACTGTCTGTGTGTGTGTGTGCGTGTGACTGTGTGTGTGTGTGTGTGTGACTGTCTGTGTGTGTGTGTGTGTGCATGTGTGTGTGACTGTCTGTGTGTGTGTGTGTGTGTGTGTGTGTGTATGTGTGCATCCGCAAAAAGTGGTTGAACATTTTAATGACAGTGATGACTAGTGTTGAGGCCGACCAACCAACATCACGATGTGGTGCCAACCTGGACATGAAATAGAGCAGAGAACTAATGCATATGACAGATAGTGCACACACATACCGTCTTACACAAATCATTCCTGATCCTCACATTGAGCTACCCTGGAAATCCAGAGTTCTCACGAGAGCACAATGGAATTGTCTTTGCGAGGCACTCTGGCAATGAGCAATGATGCACGTTACTTTTACCCCTTGCATCCCGGGGAACCAATCAAATCGGCGTATCTGATATAGGCCGGCCAGAGGCGAGCTAAACTGACGACAGCGCTGCAACGTTGGAGGTCAGTAAACATTGGTCGTAGTTTTGTCCAATTGCATCAAAGTCCGGAGTCATTTCAGAGTAAACATTGGTCTAGTGTTATCCAATTGTGTGCAGTGAGATTTTCAAATGCATGCTTGGTGCCGCCCCTCGAGTTGGGCCATTACATTGTTCGTGGCCAGGCCCTTAGGGCTCTATCTTGCACTCCAGCGCAATTGACTTTGTATACTCACGCTTTTGTCTTTCCTATTTTGCAGTCAGTGCATATTAGAATTTTCCCTCCACATGTACATGCCTGTAAATTAGGGAATTCGATTGCGCCCACGGGGGCGGTTCAGCGAAAAGACGGGGCGTGTTCCGGCGCAATCGTTCACTGTTGATAATGTAACGATTTGATAGCGACACACACAGTTGTCCAATCAAAAGGTTTATTAGCTGAGAACGAGAGCAGGGACACAGACCCAGAACACAATACACACGGAGCAGGTCAAGTACACACACACGCTACACATACAGGGGTGGACGCAGCCCCCACACAAAGAGGATCACACACGAGGGAGAACTAAAAGGGAAACATGTTACAACAAAGACGCTAACATTACACTCAAAACTAAGGAGAAATACAGACATAAACCCCAAATGTTCGCTCCCGCATTCCAGCATGCCCTGCGTGGGAGAACGCTACACAATGTCTTGTGCGCCGACGTTACACAGCTCCCCCAACAAGCCATTGCCGTCCTCGGCAATGGCCACGAGGTAGCCTCATGCTAACGTCGGCGCGCGTCGCCCACCACTCAGTCCAGTGCGACAGTACCGCCAACTCACGTGGGGTGCACACGCCGCAGGAGCTCACTCAACGGGGAGCCACGCTGCTAGCAATCCAGTGCGGGCGTGCCAGCAGCCACGTGGCCGTCCCCGCTCGTCACCAGCTCCCTCTCAGCAGCCGCCCCTCAGGCTGCACTTTCCGCGGCGTGTCACCGCGGCACTCCTCCTCTCTTGGCGGGGCCCTAGGTGGCTTTTCCAACCGTCAACACTGTACCAAGCACCGGGGTTCGAGGGGGGTCAGATGTAGCTGTACCAACGACGCTCCGCTCCGTCGATTCACCGACCAGGACAGACAGGCACCGACTCCGCAGCAACCGGACCACGCAGAGCTCTCCCACTGCAGCTACTGTCTTCGGCGTCCCTCCTCGTGTTGCCTCCTCGCAGAGCCGTCCTGCTCTGCTCCTGGCCCGTTCCACTCCCTCGCGGCCTCAGCGAAGGCACGACCCCCGAGGTGGCCATGCTATCGAACTCCACACAACAAACTTTTTTTTTTTTTTTAAAAAGGCGCCGGCCAACAGGCCAACTAGAACGGGCGCCCACACAGCACGGTGCCTCTCACACGCACCCAAAAGTTTTAAAGTTCAGAGGGCCTTTCCGTCGAAGCTGCCCCACCGTCGTGAGTTCGCTGCCCCCAGCGGCTCCGCCAACCGTCCGTCGTCCAGGAACTTCTTCCTCGCCGCTCCCCCTCGGCTCTTGCTCACGCGTTGCGGCCAGGCCACCGCCGACTCCAGCCTCGAGCCGCCCGGCGGGGGCAGGGGCTCCTGGTCTTCTCGCAGCGGAATCAGCGCCCAGGCCAGCGTCGTCTTCTCCGCGACCGCATCTTCTGGCCCCTTTTCCGGCAAGATCTCCTCCCATGGCAGCAGGCAGGTCCAGACGACAGCTCCTCTCCTGCGGCGGCTGTAACGATAGAGGGCCTCAAGCTCTTTAGCAGCCCTTACAAGGGCTCTCACCGGATCCTCTTGCGTGGGCCTCCACCCAGTGGTGAGGTCTCCCGTTCCCAGCTTCTCTCGCTGAGCGGAGGCCATGTTCGAAAGTCGCTCCTGACACCAATGTAACGATTTGATAGCGACACACACAGTTGTCCAATCAAAAGGTTTATTAGCTGAGGAAACGAGAGCAGGGACACAGACCCAGAACACAATACTCACGGAGCAGGTCAAGTACACACACACGCTACACATACAGGGGTGGACGCAGCCCCCACACAAAGAGGATCACACACGAGGGAGAACTAAAAGGGAAACATGTTACAACAAAGACGCTAACATTACACTCAAAACTAAGGAGAAATACAGACATAAACCCCAAATGTTTGCTTCCGCATCCCAGCATGCCCTGCGTGGGAGTTCGCAACGCAATGTCTTGTGCGCCAACGTTACAATATTTTGCAGTTTCAGAAAACAATTCCGCCACAGACCAGAGGGGTATTTCACAAAGGCAGAATTGAGACATCCAAGATAAGTGATAAAGCGAGGTTTGACATAGCGTTGTCTGGTCATCCTAGCTCAACTTGTTTCACTAATGCCAATCCAGAATGAGTAGGAGCGACTATGTCAAGCCAGGTGTAAGTAATTCAGGATATGTGCGCGTTTTCGTTTCTGCTCCAAAGTGCCCATGGTTGGAATAAAAAAGACGCGGAAAATAGTGTCATTTACACAAAGTGAACAACCGCTTTTGATATAGACTAACAATGAAGTAAAGTTGTCCTTTTTGGAATGGGGAATCATGGCTATTTCTGTAAAACAGCAGGAGTAGGCGTGGTAGCCCAACTGAATGCAAATTTACGTATGCACCCACATGTGAGTGCTTCCTTGTCTTGGCATGCAACGTCATTAAGAAAGCGCTTGCCACTGCAAAGATGCACATAGTATGATATACCTTAATATTATAGTTGAAAATACCTTCGAAAACTTGCCCCTCCACTTCCAATCAACTACAGTAGGCTATTCATCAAACGTCTATCAATAAAATAAGCAAACAATAGTACCTAGGTCTATGTTAATAATTATAAGGCTATCACAATTAAATTAATAACCATATGGTACTAGGCAGACAATATTTTTGTCTGTTTTGTCTTGTGAGCAAATACATTTAGCAAATAGTTTATAAATGGAATAAAGCTCCTTAAAAATTAGCACAGAGGTCTGATGTGAATGACAGCTAGCTGAACCAATAAGACGACATAATTACCATTAAAATGAACTTAGCTTGGCTGTTAGCCTGGTCGGGACCAGGCTATGTGCAGAGAATAAATCCCCATGGTAATTTATGTGCCATCTCTTTTGTGAAACCAAGTCAAGGCTAAATGCATCCAGGAAAACCTAAAAATCCCAGCTTAATCCCTTATCTGGGTTTTGTGAAATACCCCTCTGGAACTCCCTGGTCTAAAGTCTGTGGCGCAAATGCAGATGCTATTTTAAGGGCGCATGCATGACCACAGGCCTGCATTAAAGGGGTCATAGAATGCAAAACCGAGTTTACCTTGTCATAGATGAATAGCGATAGTTCAGTGGGTGAAATGGAGATACAGAGAACTTCAAAACCCCATCGACACCTCCTTCCTATGCAAATCTCACAATTCGAAACTCCCGCCATAAAACGGGCGAATCCAAAAGAAGCTGCGAGTTTACGCAAACTCGCAGGTGGTACCTTATTTGGCTCTGGCCTGTACATTTGTCACGCCTCAAAATTTACATACAGACCAGCCCACTGGTGCTCTGAGCCCAGGAACGTGAATGGAGAGCGAAGATGAGACAAACACTAGTTTAGCTGCCTGCTCGTTTACATCCACAGGAATTATAAAGCAGACAGTTCTTCAAGGATATCGAAAATGAGCCACGGTCGTAAATGCAATGTTCCAGGCTGAAACTTAGGCTACAAAGAAAGCGGAGACTCCAGTCTTCCCAAGGATTCGAAGTTCGAGGGGCATGGATAATGTTTTTCTACCAGAAGATCCCTGCAAAGTTCGACACTCCGTTATTAATTTGCAAAACATTTCACCGAAGGCAGTTTTCAAAACCTTGGACAGTTTAAAGATGGATTTGCTAAGCTGCTGTTACTGAAACAAGGGGCTGTAAGGTTATCACAACCGCATGCTGTAAGTATTATTTTGTCGCTAAGCAGTTATGCTAACGTGTATCTAGCAAGTAGAATGTGTGATTTAGTTCATTGGCAAGGCTATATAATTTTCCTGTGTGTCATTCAGATAAAACCTGTGTTGTCATGTTAACCTACATTTTACTATGCATGTTTGTCGAGATCTCTGACAGGTTATGTTCTCAGCAAGATAGCTAACTGAAGCTGAGTAACACGATAGTTTGGTTGCTAAGTTGTAATATAACCCACATACGTTTTTGACATCAGAAGTGGAAACAACTTCACGTTATCAATTCAAATGATATCTAGTCGATATGTTGAAAACTGTGTTGTCTAAATACAATGGATTTATTTGCACGTTCTTATTTTAGAACATTACAAGAATGACAACATGACAAACGCAGCATGCCAAACAGATGCTCCAAGTGTGGCATCTTGTGGGGCTTAGAATATTAGCAAATGCTTTTGCTGTGAGTTAACAGCTTGGTGTGTGCATGCAAAAGTGACTTTTACTTGTGTTACAACATTTCTGTTGTTTGGTTTAGGTTTTTATCTTGCAGCCATGCACTTCAATGAGAATGCTGAGTCCCCACAACAGAAGACAGCCAAGGAGAAACTATGTACAGACTTGCCAAGGAGAAACTATGTACAGACTTGCCAAACAATTTGTAAGTTTAATAAAATATACTTTTTTTTTTTTATCACAAACAACAAATCAAAATGTGCAACAGTATAGGCACCAGTGTTGCGCGGTCTGCCCGAAATTAAGCGGTCGCCCGCGGATGACCGCGGTCACCCGCGGTTATGAGTCATAAACAAAATATTTTAATGATATTCGGGTCATTTGCGGGCAGGTCAGTTAAAATCAATTTAATATATATTTTCTACAAATAAGCCTACTTAAAATATCACGAGAAGGCTAGCATCAATACAGTAAAGGATCAATACAGTAAAGTCAACAGTAGCAACAAGCAAGACGCGAGTTAAAATAATAAAGACACCCCTTCAGGAAAAGCGATATAGGCTATGGGAAATATTGGGAAAAGTTGTTAAAGAAGATGACAGTAGTACAAGTTATGGTCTAGGCCTACTTCTTGTGAAGCCATTTAAAAGTATGACAGCCAAAACGGGCAGCCTGCAGGAATAAATGTTATGGCACAGACTACACAGCCATATCTACCGGTATGTATAGGTTCGCGCATGCATAAAAGTTACCTTAGTTCGTTGTGTTTGTGACTTTAAACAGTGGACGTAGTAAAGCTTTGTGCTTCATTCAGCATTATAAACCAGTTCTTGCGCTAACGTTTTGACCAGCAATGTATCTTGCCTACCTTGCCTCACCATTTCTGTTTTCGAAAGAAAGATGTATGTCCATGGCCTTCAAATCTTATCCTGTTCTAATCCTTGGTGGTTGCGTGCGTGCTTGCGCTCTTATTCTCATTCTCTCTCCTGCGCAAACATTATGTCCTGCATGCCTACCGCGTGTAGTTCTACTGCATAACGTTTCGCAAATAAATTTGTTTGTTTTACAGAAATGGCCTACTGTAACACTGCATGCAGGCTATAACCAAAAGCACACATTTTGTAAATAAGCGGGTCGGATCGAGGGTCGGGTATAATTTTGTCCTAATTAATATTCGCGGTCCGAGTTGCTGTCGGGTTGATTAAAATATCGGGCGACCGCGGGCCGCTTGTGACCAAACCCGCGCAACACTGATAGGCACTAAAAATAACTTATTGATTCACACACAACAGGCTGTCTTAGACCTGATGCTACTGGTGTCAATCATCATCAGTACTGTAAACAAAGCACAATGTTCAGGGCCATATAATTTGTTTATTGTACAGTATACAGCCTACAGTATCCAATATAAGTCCTCTTTCTTGTCCTCTTCGAGATCATCAAAGACCCTTTTCCTGATTGGGATGCCGTCCAGCGGATTCCTGTGCCCCAAGACTGGTGTGCTCAGCATGACAGACCTTCCAGAGGATGCTGTTGCTGAACATCAGTCACGGTTCAGTCGACAAGGGGTCTGAATCCAACGTACTGTCCTGAAGTATCCGGACGCTCCCTCCATATACGTAGCACCACACACGAGGGGATCATGACACGGACGCTTCTTCTAAGGAAACCCCAGCACCTGCTCACAAAAGACCTGTAGGCCAAGTCACTTCATTGCCTGCAACGAGAACAGGGTGGAAAAGGAAATTTTTTACTATAAAAAATCTTTTACATTAGAGTATCACTGGACGATTGTTGAAAAAAAAAATAAAGTTTGTCATTTTGTGGTGTTGATCAAACTGTGTTTTTGCAATATGCTGAACCAATAATGAATGTGTATTGGTTAAAAATATTTTATTTATATACTGTAACTGCTAACACTTGTATCAAATTGTCCTCACCTTTCCATCCTTCTGATTCTCAAACGGCCATGGTCAGCTCTGTAAATATTCATTGCATTTTGCAAAGAATAAATAGAGGCACAACGTATCGAGGCATTGATGGTCATTCAGGTCAGCTCTTCAGGAACCTGGGCCATTCTCATAACCTGTAAAAACAAACATAATTTCCCTGCTGTTATTTCGTAATTTTGAATGAGCAGGAAGCACAAAGTAGCTTAAGTAAATGTCTCCAGTTTTAGTTACCAGAGTTGTAAGATCACATATTAGGCTACTACATGGAAAGAAGGTAATAATCTCAATCAGATGTCAATAGGATAGTTACAAGATTACATTAGACCTACTGTATTTTAAACAGTGATATTTATAGGATTTTTGATTATTGTACTCTACTCCATGGCATGTAAATGGGGATAAATAAAAGTGTTTTTGAATTGACACAAACGAGAGTAGGCCTAGTAATATTTTCGTTGACCTCGTTTCACTTCAGCCATAGGCTACAAACTGCACAGAGCTCCTGCCCAGCTTACTGGACGTCCCGTTGTACGATCATACATTACTACATGGAAACAAGGTAAAAATCTCGATAATCAGATGACTTAATCAGCAGGATAGTTACACGAGTACATTAGACCTACTGACATAAACGTAATATTTTCATTGACGCGAGCAGTAGGCTACTCGTTTCACTTCAGCCATATAGCCTACGAACTGCACAGAGCTCCTGCCCAGCTAACTGGACGTCCTGTTGTAAGATCGCATATTACCACTACAATAATGTATGTAACTCCTAATCAGATTACCTATTCAGCAGGAGAATATACTTACTGACTAAAACGAGTAGTGCTAGCAGCTACTTTCCTTGCAAGCAGCACTCCTTTCACTACAGCATAACCTGAAATGCCCACGACTGGCTACGAACTTTTCAGCTAGCTTCTAACTGGACATCTCGACAAAAATTGTACAAGGGTACAAGTTGTAAAACATTTGTTTGTGTGCAAATAAATAACTTCTGTTGCTTACAATGCTAAAAATGAACCTAATGTTTAGCTTAGTCTACGACACTAACGTGCACTAGTATTACAGCTAGCTAACTGGGCTACGTGTGGCAAAAAGTAAATGACAAAACTTACCACTCTGAAGTAGTCATTTCCAATCTATGGGCGACTGGTTGCTCCTCTATTTCAGATTCTTCCTCTGATTCAGGGTCAAATATGCTGTTCAATGGATTGTCAAAGTTTTTTTTTTTTTTTTTTTTTCGTCATCTACTTCCTGAAATTTTGGTCAACGATACCCGGGGCACCGAAACACCGGGGCACATGCAATTTGGTGGGTATGTAGCCCCACTACACTTTTACGGAAAAATTTCGTTTGGTCCCCGGGGGCCACTCCCCCTCCGCGCTGGGCCCCCCGAAACCCAAAAAATGCAGTTTTTCCTAAATAACTACCTGAACCGTGGCACCGAGAATGAAGAAATGTTTATGGTATGTTGTTCTCAAGGGCCCACATCAACCTAGCCCATAATCACTCATTTGTGATTTGCACCCCCCCGGTAAAAAATGAAAATGCAATATAATTCTGCTTTAATCGCTCCTCTCTTCAGTTAAGAAGTTCAGAAATGCCTACAGTAGTTTACCGCAGAGAACGTCTAAGGGTAGGATGATTTCTGCATGACATGTAATTCCCATTTCCTCTTGAAGCCGAAATAAATCTGAGAATGTTTATCGGACATGCTTGTTTTTTACTGCAGGTAGGCTACGTTAATCCTATCAATAGCAGAACGTAGGTAAAATAATGTTACCATTAGCATGGTTGAGTGATGGAGGCCAATTTGATTATTGATGTATTTGTAGAAAACCATAAATGCGTTTATAGGCTACCAAGCATGACTAAACCATACATAATTTCAAAGAAAAATATTACCACTCGAGGGAAATCAGTGTGGTGTCCATTAAGATGTGAAAAAATAGGCATAAATCTAGCGTACACATTTTCACGAATCTCGGATGTGTTGATGACATAAATTAGGAAATATTAGAGAACTTAAGGAGACGTGATGTTGAATTGCATGCGATGCCATTTAACCCAAATGCCCCAGCGGCAGCACGGGAGAGAAGAGATTACAGAAGATATGCATTGTCTATAGAGAGGTAATAGAGAGGTAATGTTAGATTACATTGTACATTGCAAAAATATCACCATGCATTCATAACCTTGTGATTCAGTGAGAGGGATCCCAAAACATCGGAAAGTATGTCTTTGTGACAATTCTGTATTACATTTTGTCAAGAGGAAAAATCAATAGCTAACTGTTCCCAACTGAACAGTGATTATAGCGCTGTGTGAATGCTCCTGGCTGCGCCTGGCAAATACGCCACCATAATAGCAATCAGCTATGGAACAAGCGTGCCTGTTGTTAAAGTGAATGTGAGATGACGCTCTGATTGGTTTATTGCACGTTACGCCCAATCCACACCCATGATTAATGTAGCTACTTCAGACCACCCCATTTTAGATTTGCGTCGGGCGCAACAGTCAATTATCCTGCCGGTAAAATAGCATCAGCGCCCAAGATCCGCCCACAAAGTGACTTGCGTTTTGCGCAAAGACACTTCTGTTTTAGACTATTAAAATAGAGCCCTGAATCTTTCTAGATTACCAGGGTTTGGATTTTCCAACATTGATCCTCTCTTTTCTCACATGTCTTGCACTGTATATTGACCTGGAAATACAAGAAGAAAATAGTCCAAATTACATGTAATGAATCAAGATAATCACAACATATTCAGTGGCTGTCTGGTGTATCCATCGCTGGGACAAAACACCAGACATGCCATGCCGTAAGAAGACATCAGCACAATAAAGACTGATCATCTTGAGATTTCCTCCTTTTCTTCTAATAAAGCATAGTAGAAGCATAATTATTTGTTGAACCCATGAAATTCGTAAGCTGTCTTGTGATTCATAGATGTGTTTGTGAGCATGTGTGTGTTTGTGTGTGTGTGTGTGACCATTGGCCTAGTGAGGGTCTTCACTGAGAATGTTAATTAGGAAAACGAGTTTGTTAATAATGCAGAGGGAGGGTGTGTGTGTGTGTGTGTGTGTGTGTGTGTGTGTGTGTGTGCAAGAGAACTAACTACAGAGGGGTGGAGATAGTGTGTGTGAGAGAGACTGTATAGTCAGCATGCTGTGGCAGACAGTAGCTTCAGGTTACTGAGAATGTTACTCTCCGACCATCAGGTGACCTCTGATGACACCATCTCCATCATGGATTTCCCACCCCCACCTCTCACTAGTGCCATGGCAGCCAGCTGGTAAGGTAGTTAGCTGCTCTACCTGTGCACTTATACACAGGTGATCTCACCAGTTAGCTGCTCTACCTGGCTGAAGAGTTGTGCTAATTAGAATCAGCTGGTTTAAGTGAAGGGTTGGCACAGATATATGTCAGGATTTTTACTTTCTGAAGTTGGACACCTCTGCTGTGGAGTAACTACGTAAAACCTCCCTCTCGACGTCTCAGGAGATGTTCTAGCTACAGACCCATGTTATCACCCATTAGGTTTAGATGTTCTAGCTACAGACCCATGTTATCACCCATTAGGTTTAGATGTTCTAGCTACAGACGCATGTTCTCACCCATTAGGTTTAGATGTTCTAGCTACAGACCCATATTATCACCCATTAGGTTTAGATGTTCTAGCTACAGACCCATATCACCCATTAGGTTTAGATGTTCTAGCTACAGACCCATATCACCCATTAGGTTTAGATGTTCTAGCTACAGACCCATATCACCCATTAGGTTTAGATGTTCTAGCGACAGACCCATATTATCACCCATTAGGTTTTGTGTTCTTGTTGGCACATCTGCCTCCCATTCTGAGGTGCTGCAAGTCCATGGGGTTGAGTCACTGACACTAGCACTCAAATAAACAAATATCTACAGCACTCTTGCCTTAAACAAATAAACACATATCTACATCACTCTGGCCTTAAACAAATAAACACATATCTACAGCACTCTTGCCTTAAACAAATAAACACATATCTAGCACTCTTGCCTTAAGCAAATAAACACATATCTATAAAGCACTCTTGCCTTAAACAAATAAACACATATCTACAGCACTCTTGCCTTAAACAAATAAACACATATCTACAGCACTCTTGCCTTAAACAAATAAACAAATAAACACATATCTACAGCACTCTTGCCTCAAACAAATAAACACATATCTACAGCACTCTTGCCTTAAATAAATAAACACATATCTACAGCACGCTTGCCTTAAACAGATAAACACATATCTACAGCACTCTTGCCTTAAACAAATAAACACATATCTATACAGCACTCTTGCCTTAAACAAATAAACAAATATCTACAGCACGCTTGCCTTAAACAAATAAACACATATCTACAGCACTCTTGCCTTAAACAAATAAACACATAAACACATATCTACAGCACTCTTGCCTTAAACAAATAAACAAATATCTACAGCACGCTTGCCTTAAACAAATAAACACATATCTACAGCACTCTTGCCTTAAACAAATAAACACATAAACACATATCTACAGCACTCTTGCCTTAAACAAATAAACACATATCTATACAGCACTCTTCCCTTAAACAAATAAACACATATCTTTACAGCACTCTTGCCTTAAACAAATAAACAAATATCTACAGCACGCTTGCCTTAAACAAATAAACACATAATCACATATCTATACTGCACTCTTGCATTAAACAAATAAACACATATCTAGCACTCTTGCCTTAAACAAATAAACAAATAAACACATATCTACAGCACTCTGGCCTTAAACAAATAAACACATATCTATACAGCACTCTTGCCTTGAACAAATAAACAAATAAACAAAAATAAATAAAATAAATAAAAAGAGTATATATACTTATACTTATAAACACATATCTACAGCACTCTTGCCTTAAACACATAAACAAATAAACACATATCTATACAGCACTCTTTCGCAACAGCAAGGGCATGTTTCTGTGCTGTGGCAGGTTGTGGTGGGCAAGGCCAGATCCAATCATTCACTGCTAATTATTTTGCACCCACAAACGTGTTCCAACTGTTTCCTTCTCACTGAGTATATTTCATTTCTCTGTGGTTTATTTAACCAGCGAAACGTTAAGTAAATACAGGATAAAGGAGTGCTGGCCAAGACTGTTTTTCTCCCCCCTGAAGCGCTTGCTCAAAATGGCACCCAACCTGAGATACAAGATGAACTCTGGGTGATCTGTCCTCTGTCCCCGCCCACACTCAACAGAGAGAGAGAGAGAGAGAGAGAGACTGAGAGAGAGAGAAAGAGAGAGAGAGCGAGAGTGAGAAAGAGAGAAAGAGAGAGCTGAGTTTTGTGCCCTCAGGGTTGAAAGAGGAAATGTCTCGTCTGGTCATCAGACTTGGCTGCGCTTCAGACGACAGGAGATGCAACAGGAGTCTCTTTCTCACACAGACAGTCACACATATATACTGACACAATCACACACACACACACACAATCACACACACACACACAGACACACAGACACACACACTCACACACACACACACACACACACTTTTATTCTCTCTTATTTCTTTCTCTCTGCCCTCTTAAGGAATAAATGAAAACACACAGACACAAACTACACTTCACCACACTCACCGCTCCATAGGAATGGTGTCTTAACACACACACACACACACACATAGGCAGGTACACGCGCACACACACACACACACACACACACACACACACACACAGCTTAAACTTGTATCCCCCATCTGTCCTTATTGTGCTGTTCAACTGGCTTCCTCTCCCTTTCTCTCTCCCTCGTTCTCTCTCTCCCTCGTTCTCTCTCTCTCCCTCTCTTTTTACTTGCTCTCACACTTTCTCTATTACTCTCTCCAAACCCACTCTTCCCTTTCTCACACCCTCTAACTCTCTCCATCCATCACTTTCTCCCCCCACCCCACTCTCTACCTCTCTCTCTCTACCTCTCTCTCTCCCACCGTCTCTCTCTCTCCTTTTCTCCAAATAAAACACACTAATCAGTGTTGGCAGTGGGGTGTGCAGCTCTGCTGTTCTGCTCATCATGCACAGTTGTGTTGTTTCCTGTGATTTGTAGATTTGGCTCCAAATAAGGTGTCCCTAGCCCCCCAAGACCAAAACACACACACACACACACACATGCACGCCCACACGCACACATACACACACTCTGTGTGTGTCTGTGTGGAGGTGTGTTATATGCACACATAACTGGTCAGCCTCAACTGATCATGCCTGTCGCAACTAAAACACAGAAGATCTAGCATTACTCTTTTTCATTTCCTGTGTGTGTGTGTGTGTGTGTGTTTGTGTGTGTGTGTGTGTGAGTATGCAAGGGTGGCTGTGTGTCGGCAGAATGCCTGCAGTTCACTAGACCAGACATGTCGCCCACCAAATCAAAGTAATCCTGTCGTCGTGGGCAAGAAAGGATAATAAAAAGAATTTACACCACCAGTGAACTTAGGGTCATTCCACACGAGTATCTTCATTATCATCTCAGTTTCTCTTGACTGCTCACATCCACACACACACACACACACACACACACACACACACTAACAAACACATACTGAACACCAGTACACCACACATACTGTACACACACACACACACTCTAATGCATGCGTATACTGCACACACACACACGCACACACAGACACACACACACACAGACACACACACACACACTAATGTCATAACACAGTGGCGGTTAGAAAAGTTACTCTTGACAAATGAAGGGGGATCGTCACCTTGTCAGGCAGGAAGAGTAGATTTCCTAGTGGGAGTGTTTTCCCCTCCAAACTCTACAGTGGTGATGGGGAGGGTCTAATTACATCTGACAGTATGAAACGCATTATTGAGAGGCCATAAGAAGCCATGGTCTTTATGTTGAGCGTGACAGTGTGATTGGAATTAAAAAAGCTGCTAAATGATACTATAATGTGTGTCTAAGGGTGACTAGGTCGGTACAGAGGCAGCTATTACGATAGTTATATTTGACAGAGTGAAAGGAATTATGAAAGTGGATAAATGGTATGTAATACATGCGGTGGAAATAGTTATAATCTAAAAGTGTGAAATGAACTATAGAGGGGGCTAACTCAGAGTGCTGAGGGTCAGATTTGACTGAGAGTAAACTCCCCAGCTGCATATGATGCTACTCTCTGAGTCGTGTCATTGTGTGGTTGTGTGTGTGTGTGTCCTGTGTGTATGTGCATGTTTTTGGATGTGTGTGTGTGTGTCCTGTGTGTATGCACATGTTTGTGGTTGCGTGTGTGTGGTGTGGGTATGCGTGTGTGTGTGTGTGCTGTGTGTATGCGTGCATGTATGTGGTTGTGTGTGTGCTGTGTGTGTGTGTGTGTGTGCTGTGTGTGTGTGTGTGTGTGTGTGCTGTGGGTTGTGTCGTTCCTGGCAGGCATGGTCTAAGTGAACTTGTATTAAAGTTCAGCTCCCCTCTCCCCTGTGACACAGGCCTGCCAATGCGCTGCTCAGGAACAAAGAGGCTATGCAGCTATGCAGCTTTGCTCTCCTTCCCTCAGACTGCCTTTGCTTTCTGTCTGTCCGTCAGTCAGGCAGTATGGCTTTCTTTGTTTCCCTTGCGTGTATGTACACATGCTCATGCACACACATACACACACACACACGCACACACACACAAAACAGTTCACACTTATTTTCACTGTGGTTAAAAGTAAGTATGCTGTGTGTGTGTGTGTGTGTGGGGGGGGGTATGTGTGAGTGTGTGTGCGTGCGTGCGTGCGTGCATGCATGTGTGTGTGTGTGTGTGTGTGTGCACATGCATATGAGGTCTGGTCTGTGTAAGAGAGATGGAGCCTCTATTGAACGTGACAGAGACCTCACAGCGGTGAAGCAAAGGGCCTGGGATGTGTGTGTGTGTGTGTGTGTGGGCATGTGTGTGTATGAGTAGATGTGTGTGTCTGTATGTGTGTGTGTGTGGGGGGGGGGGTGTTAGGGCGGTATGTGTGTGTGTGTGTGTGTGCATATCTGTGTGTATGTGGGGGGTGGGGGACTGTGTGTATGTTCTCTTTTAGTAGGTCTGTCATCTAATCAGACTCCAATTCTGTGACAGAGAAAATCACTTTGAATCACTCGCTTTGATCTTTACTCACACACAAACACATACACACACAAACACACATGCACACACACTTATCTCAGACACATGCAGCCACACACACACACACACACACACATGCACACACACTCAACTCAGACACATGCAGCAACACACACATAGGGCTCTATCTTCCGTGCGGGCGCAATTGACTTTGTATACTCGCGCGTTTGTCTTTCCTATTTTGCAGTCAGCGCATATTGGAATTTTCCCTCCACAGGTACATGCCTGTAAATTAGGGAATTCGATTGCGCCCACGGGGGCGGTTCAGCGAAAAGACGGGGCGTGTTCCGGCGCAAACGTTCACTGTTGATATTTTGCAGTTTCAGAAAACAATTCCGCCACAGACCAGGAACTCCCTGGTCTAAAGTCTGTGGCGAAAATGCAGATGCTATTTTAAGGGCGCATGCATGACCACAGGCCTGCATGAATGAATGCGTTGCACACCAATCTACAGACACTTCCGTGCACAGACGGAAACATTCAAAGCCTTGATAATATTTGTCCATTTCCCGGTTTTGTTCGTGCATTGGTGACCTAAATATTTAGTAGCCTATATAGTACAACATCTACATGCAATATCTTTACAACAACGCCTAATTACGACCTATTAATCTGGACAACTTTATAGGCTACAGCCCTATAAAGGCTAAAGTTACTTTTAGTTTTGTTCCAATTTACCGTTGTGTAAGGTTTTAAGCACCAAGCTTTGCTATGTTCCCTCCATCCTTTCGTTATTTTCAAAAAACGTTTTATATCCATGATGGCCTTGAAGTCTTGAGTTAGTGAATTAGCTTAAATCAGCTTTTCATGTGCTGTTAACCAGCAACAGATAGTACAAGAAAGCAGCAAGTATGGTTACAATTTCTGTACAATTTCTGTAGTTGCTGCATCCATTCATTGTTATTCTCTCTCCTGCTCAAATAAATGTTGTGCGTGAATTAAGTTGATGATAACGTGTTTACAAACTCTGCTTTACAGAAAATATTGTAAATAGTCTACTGTCACGCAGTTAATGGGATACTGTGCAGAGTTGAAAGTTAGGTCAACTTAAACGAAGCCCTTGCTTGGCCGCCTGTGCTGCGCAACGCACACTTAGCTCCTCTCATCTATACAATGTAGTTCCCATTTCTGTAAACCATACATAATTTCAAAGAAAAATATTACCACTCGAGGGAAATCAGTGTGGTGTCCATGTGAAAAAATAGGCATAAATCTAGCGTACACATTTTCACGAATCACTGATGTGTTGATGACATAAATTAGGAAATGTTAGAGGACTTAAGGAGACGTGATGTTGAACTGCATGCCGATGCCATTTAACCCAAATGCCCCAGCGGCAGCACGGGAGAGAAGAGATTAACTGACAGAAGATATGCATTGTCTATAGAGAGGTAATGTTAGATTACATTGTACATTGCAAATATATCACCATGCATTCATAACCTCGTGATTCAGTGAGAATGATCCCAAAACATCGGAAAGTATGTCTTTGTGACAATTCTGTATTACATTTTGTCAAGAGGAAAAATCAATAGCTAACTGTTCCCAACTGAACAGTGATTATAGCGCTGTGAACGCTCCTGGCTGCGCCTGGCAAATACGCCACCATAATAGCAATCAGCTATGGAACAAGCGTGCCTGTTGTTAAAGGGAATGTGAGATGACGCTCTGATTGGTTTATTGCACGTTACGCCCAAACCACACCAATGATTAATGTAGCTACTTCAGACCACCCCATTTTAGATTTGCGTCGGGCGCAACAGCCAATATCCCGCCGGTAAAATAGCATCAGCGCCCAAGATCCGCCCACAAAGTCACTTGCGTTTTGCGCGAAGACACTTCCGTTTCAGACCATTAAAATAGGGCCCATAGATATTCTGCATTATCATTTTGAATACATAAGCAAACATTTGTCTAGTTGTCATTTATAATTCCACATAGGAGTCCATTTTTTAAGAAGAGTAGGTTGTGTACTGAGTAACATTTTCTCCATCAACGTGACCTGGCGCTAATGTGTTGGGGTCACCATATTGGCTTCTCACCTGCAATCAAAGGCTGAAGTGTGGCCCTTTAAGGTTTAACATCAGTAGAGGCTGGTGTGCATAGTGATATGAATTGGGAGTGGTAGTGGCAGTGGTAGTGTAGTGGTTAAGGAGCTGCTAGCATGCAGTGGTAGTGTAGTGGTTAAGGAGCTGGGCTAGCATTCAGTAGTAGTGTAGTGGTTAAGGAGCTGGGCTAGCATGCAGTAGTGTAGTAGTTAGTTAAGTGCCTGTTCTTCTCTTCCTTTCTTCAAAGCACATCTCAAGACCCTTCTGTAAAGCGACCTTGGGTTTGAGAAAGGCGCTATATAAAATAAACTTGGGCTAGCATGCAGTAGTAGTGTAGTGGTTAAGGAGCTGGGCTAGCATGCAGTAGTAGCGTAGTGGTTATGGAGCTGGGCTAGCATGCAGTAGTAGCATAGTGGTTAAGGAGCTGGGCTAGCATGCAGTGACTAAGGAGCTGGGCTAGCATGCAGTAGTAGTGTAGTGGTTAAGGTGTTGGGCTAGCCCATATATGTGACCCTGCAAGGCGAAACCAGTCATTTTGCACACGGTGCTACAGTATTTTGAGAAAATAAACAAATGTTCAGGTTAAAATGTCGAATTTCACGTTTTCACATAATTCGACAGTATACAGTCTACACTTTCATATTGTGAACAAATTTCACGGATAAACATACATTTTGACTGTTAAACCCTTACTTTATTTAGGTGAAGATTCAACACATTAGCAGTCATTCCCTTTGTCCACGCTGCTGTAAGGTTTTACAGTAGGGTACGGTAGAGCTAATTTACTCATTAGGCTACTCATTACTCGTTACTCAATGTGTCAGCTCTATATCGTTCTTGGCAGATGTAACCGAATATGAATGTGAAAGACTTGCCTTTCAGGGCATGAACGGTCAAAAGCACAAACTTTTAGAAATATCCTGGCGTCATTTTAGTGACCAGGAGAAGTTTTCCATTGAAGTAGACTAGCGCATTTTAAAAGTAGGCTAGGCTATACACAATCTGTGTACACAGAACTTCCTCTCCCCTTACTTCCCCCGAAATACATTAATTATATTCTATAGTGACACCTTATGACCGTCCCAGGTGTTAGCTAGGGGGCAGAAAAAGACTCATCGCACGGTTGAAACTATAGTTGAAACTGCATAGTCAGTCTTCCGCTTCAAAGTCACTACCGTAAGGCTAATCATAGCTGTGTCCTCACACTATCGCACGTGACAATTTACTTAAAAAGGTGATTTTCTCCTCTTCTGGCGTATCGTGACAGGAGAACCATGGCAAATTTGGATGCGGTTATCTTAGCGATACATTTTGCAATACCCTCGATATACATATTGTTGGAAAGCTTAGTTTATTGCCGTTCGTGTGAGTACAATAACTTCATTTTGTAAATTTTACCAAAACTACTGGTTTCGCCTTGCAGGGTCACATATAAGCTATAAAAATGGCAAAATCATCCATATGCATGATTTCCATAACCGAGATACGCTTCTGAATGAGTTGTTCTCAGACATTCACTAAGACGTATAGCCCAGCAGCAATATAAAATGAAACCTTTTGAAAGTAGGCCTACCATTCATGATTTGTTGTAAAATATTGAAGTTGTGGGAAGTTTATATGGCTTAAACTGTTTCCATTATGCCTGTTTCATTCGTCCCGACCGAGGAATGAAACATTAAGCACGTCCCAATTCCGGCGCAAAATGAATCTAGGGGTTAATAACACATGTGTACCAAGTTCGACCGTTCGCTGGGATTTGTTTTCATGCTAGTCGAATGTGACCAGTTTTATTGCAAACCGCTAATTAGCGTTTAATGCTAGCCTTTTGGGCAGACGTACAGTAAAAAGTAATCGCTATTTCTATACCTCTAACAAGGCTCAAAATAGCACTCTCACTCATAGAGCTCTGTGAAAGGGCTACGAGAGAGAGAGCTACCTGTAGTCAATTCCGCAACACAGCCTCGCACTTCTGGAAACTGGTGGTGTACCTGCGGACATTGTGAAGCTTTGGCCACCGAAGAGGAGTGCCTGTATTGCATGGAGCGGGACCTGTTGGGTCGCAACACCCAAGAGATGCAGTGTAGAGTCGTAGAGATTTCCCCTCATTTATAAACAGGGCTGTAGTTGAAACTTTTTTCCATGTCCTGAAAATAAATTGGAGGCGGCGGTCCAAGTAAGTACACCAGACAAGTTATGTTACATCGGAGCTATTATTTCTGATAGGCCTATATTGAGCAAATTACGTTTGGTTTTAGTTCACATCGCCTGCCTGTATGTGAACCAGACATGAACGGTAATGTTAATGTGTTTCTTTTTAATAAACTGCCTGTACACTTACAAAGTTCTCAATGCTTCGGTTTACATGTAGAGACCCTCATTATGCTACTGTGTAAGTTTGGTGCTATTTTCAACCTTGTTAGTGGTATAAAAATAGCGATTTCTTTTTACAGTGTGTGTGCCCGAAGGCTAGCGTTAAACGCTAATTAGCGGTTTGCAATAAAACTAGTCACATTCTACTAGCATGAAAACAAATCCCATCGAACGGTCGAACTTGGTACACATGTGTTATTAACCCCTAGGTTCATTTTGCGCCGGAATTGTCCTTTAAGTGCAGTACTAGGCTGAGCGAGTGGTGTGCAATGAATGAGAGAGTAACCAAATTACCTTTGTACAACCTGAATGCATGATGAAAACCACAGACCTCTGCGAGCATCCTCTAAGAGTTAATCAATGAACTGGAGGACGAGGCGTAGTGTCTTTTAACTAGCGCATCATCATCCAGCGCCCCTGACAGTTGGGGGTCTCCAGGGGTCCTGCTTAAAGGCTCCACCGGCAAGTTCAAGGGCCAGCGGTCAAGTGGGCTAATGAATTAGCCGCTAATGTGAATCTGTGCTATTTTAACCCATCAGAACTGATCGATGGCCCTGGAGTCTGGTTTCACCTAATGGCCTTATCTCTTTAATGAGTGTGAGTGTGTGTGTGTGTGTGTGAGAGAGAGAGAGAGACACAGAGAGAGAATTGGTGCGTATTAATTGTATCATTGTTTTATAATGTGTTTGTTAGTTATTAATTATTGTTAGTTAGTGATATTTGTTCGTTAGTTTCCGTTGTGTTTGTGCATGTTATCCTTAGCATGAGAGAGAGCATGTGTGTGTGTGTGTTTGTGTGTGTGAGAGAGAGAGAGAGAGTGTGTGTGTGTGTGGGGTGCTTGTGATTGACAGGGTCCAATCTATACCCTGAGAGATGCATGGCTTGTGGGTCAACGCAGAGGGACTAATGTTTTATTAATGAGCACTAAACAGCTCCAGTTTCCACTGACAGAGGAAGAGAGAGAGAGGGAGAGGTCTGGGTAAAGAGAGTAGGAG
>NW_027468859.1:23754846-23764846 GCF_046254945.1 Alosa pseudoharengus | reverse complement strand
CTGAATTCTCTGCAGTTCAGCCTGCTCTGGAAAACAGGTACGCTGGTCAAACTCTGGGACTGCGTGGAGACTCGTAAGCTCTGGCCACATCCTTACTGAAGGACCAGTATTGACACACACACTTCAGACCTCTCAAGAGGTGCCAGCGGAATGCACACACACCACACACACACACACACACACAAACACACACACACACACACGCACACACACACACACACACACACACACAAACACTCAACATGTGCCTGACTGGCGCAGATTCACACGAACATGAGGAAAAACAGCTAAATCTACAAACCAGCCCATACACACACACACACACACATGCTTAAACACCCTTCCACACACACACACACACACACACACATGCACACACACCTTTGAAGAAAGTCTTATGAGAGTCTCTGGTGTACCTTTTAGTTGAAAGATAAATCCTTCTTCCCCAGGCCTAATTTGTTATTGGCCAGTCCGATGAGTATGGAAGAGTGATTTACTCTGATTAACCACTTCCTGTGTGAGGCAGGCCACTTCCTGTCCTGCTCTGGATGGCAGCTGCCATTGGATAGCATCAGATCAGGCTGGTGTTCCAGTCCAAACCACAACTAATGAGAGAGAGGGAATTCAGATGGCCTTGAAGAGAGATCTGTGCACACATGTGCATACCAAACTCACTCTTTCTCTTTCTTTCTCTCTCTCTCTCCCTCTCTCTCTCTCTCTCTCTCTCTTTCTCTGTATGTCTTTATTTCTCTTCATCTCACACACACACATGCACACACGCACACTCATGAGGACAGTGTGTGTGTGTGTTTGTGTGCATGTGAGTGTGTGAATATGTGTGTGTGCTTGTGTGCGTGTCTGTGTGTGTGCGTGTGTGTTTGTGTCCGTGTGTGTGTGTGTGTGTGTTGATGGGGCATTGATGAGATAAGAGGAAACCAGAGGGGTTAAGGAGTACAGGGGAGAAGATGTAAGAGAGGAGATCCTGAGGAAAGTCTGAACTTCCCTCCGTCTTAGTTCTGAGCCGCGGTCAACCTGCACCAGAGTGTGTGTGTGTGTGTGTTTAGGTGTGTGTATGTTTAGGTGTGTGTTTGTGTGTGTGTGTGTGTGTGTTTAGGTGTGTGTGTGTGTGTGTGTGTGTGTGTGTGTGTGTGAAAGTGTTCCCCTGCTGCAGATAGGACCTCACGCATCATGAATAAGCCCTCTGGAATGGCCTACAAGGTGGAACCAAAATTAAAGGGGGATTAGACAATTGCATGGAACCAGTCGTGCAGAAAAGGTGTGTGTGTGTGTGTGTGTGTGTATGTGTGTGGGGGGGGGGGCACAGAAAAGATGCCATTTAGAGGGTGGTTGTTTACTACTCATAAAAAGAAATCCTGTTAATCCCAACTTAATGAAAGCAGCCGTGAGTAGCCTCTGTCAGTGCACCACTTAATGGAGCCGTCCGATAATGGCGCTGAAGCCGAGAGATTAATGGCGTCCGACTGACCGCCCAGCCTCGCAGGCCGCATGCCACCACCATCGCCGCCGCCGCTCCGTCCAACGGCGTTTCGGCCGCACGTGGCAGCGAGGGCCAAGCGAGGGGCCGGGCAGCAGAGAGGCAGACGTGCGGAGCACCTACCTACTGTCTGTCCCAGTCGACCGCACGTCCGACCGTAACCGGATCCCACCGTCCCTCCGTCCCTCCCTCCCTCCCTCCCTCCGTCCCGCGGCAGGGCCAAGTGAGGCAGGCCGGGCTGAGCCGTGCCGTCAGAAATAAAAAATCGTTGTCCCCTTCGAGCTCCCTGCGCCCGGCCCTCTCTCGGTGCGCGGCCTCGTTAAATATTTATGGCGGCAGAGAGACGGTTATCCGGTGTCGCGCGAAAGCCGATACGGACGGTTCCGGAAGGGCATCGCAACATCGCCGAGATCCGAACTGGAGGGGCCGCAGCCACAAGAGTTCTCCACAAAGAGCACGTGTCTGTTCCTGTGTGTGTGTGTGTGTGTGTGTGTGTGTGTTCCTGTGTGTGTGTGTGTGTGTGTGTGTGTGTGTGTGTGTGTGTGTGTGTGTGTGTGTCTGTGTGTGTGTGTTTTCTATCTGTAATCGTTCTTGTGAAAAAGGAGTCCTCTCCTTTTCCCCTACGACAAACATTTGAAAAACTGCCTTGTGCCACACCTGCATGGACTGCAGCCAAACACACTCACCTGCACTCAGTTTGTTTTATTGCTGTTTATGTCTTGTGTATGTAGGTGTATGCATGTCTTTATACTGGGATATTTTAACTGTGATTGGGTTAATGGTACAGACCACCATCACCCCTGCATTCCCTATAATGGTTTAGCCCAGACCTAATTGGGTAATTGCCTAGCCTATTTAAAGGCAGGCTTATTTCACACGGGAGAGACACACAATAGACGGGAGACAACGGAAGACAGAGGGAAGAGCTGGAGATCCAGGGACTCAGGGAAGTTTAGAGAGTTAATTGAAGTTTATAATGTTAACCTTGCTTGCTGTGAGGCAAGGGTAGAAAGTATGGTCCAGAGTTATGCAAAGTCGCCTTGTTTGGATCGGGAGCCTAGAAAGTCTGTAAAATTGTTGCCTAGTTTAATGGCGAGTTCAAATGTTCACTTGAAGATACACACTGAAGATCCCTGGATTTTTATGTCTGGATTCCTGCTGTGCTTCCTCTTGGTTTGTGGACTAAACAAATAAATAATATTTTTGTATGGAACTGCTGTCTCCTGCCTTCCCTCGACACCACCTAATCCAGTGGCGCACCTCCCTAAACGTGAGGTGGTCGCCTCGGTCCCTCACATTTGGTGGCAGTGGTGGGATGGTACGTCACCGTGGATACTGGAGGAGGGAGAAAGGAGCAAAGCAACTCTGCAAGAGATGATCGGTACATTGGCCAGAGCAGCCCTGGTGGAGATTACAGGGCCACGAGAACAGCAGCGCTGGAGGAGGACATGCTGCAAGGTGGAGAGGTAGACTGTGACTAGGCAGAGACCGGAGAGAGCCGTCCAGGAATGTCAACCTACACCACAGCAAAGACGACCTCAAACCAGTACTGGCTGAAGCAGCAGTGCCAATTGCCTGGCCTGGAACTATTTCCCAGGTAGGAGCGGAGAACTATGGGGCGGATTTTCTGTCTCACCACCTGGTTGGTGAGACTGCAGAAGGGGAAGGAAATGTGAAAAAGGAGTCCTCTCCTTTTCCCCTACGACAAACATTTGAAAAACTGCCTTGTGCCACACCTGCATGGACTGCAGCCAAACACACTCACCTGCACTCAGTTTGTTTTATTGCTGTTTATGTCTTGTGTATGTAGGTGTATGCATGTCTTTATACTGGGATATTTTAACTGTGATTGGGTTAATGGTACAGACCACCATCACCCCTGCATTCCCTATAATGGTTTAGCCCAGACCTAATTGGGTAATTGCCTAGCCTATTTAAAGGCAGGCTTATTTCACACGGGAGAGACACACAATAGACGGGAGACAACGGAAGACAGAGGGAAGAGCTGGAGATCCAGGGACTCAGGGAAGTTTAGAGAGTTAATTGAAGTTTATAATGTTAACCTTGCTTGCTGTGAGGCAAGGGTAGAAAGTATGGTCCAGAGTTATGCAAAGTCGCCTTGTTTGGATCGGGAGCCTAGAAAGTCTGTAAAATTGTTGCCTAGTTTAATGGCGAGTTCAAATGTTCACTTGAAGATACACACTGAAGATCGATCCCTGGATTTTTATGTCTGGATTCCTGCTGTGCTTCCTCTTGGTTTGTGGACTAAACAAATAAATAATATTTTTGTATGGAACTGCTGTCTCCTGCCTTCCCTCGACACCACCTAATCCAGTGGCGCACCTCCCTAAACGTGAGGTGGTCGCCTCGGTCCCTCACAGTTCTTTTTTGCAGGAGTACAATATCTCCTCTGTTGTTTGGTTCACATTCTAATTTATGTCATGCTAGTGTACGCCGTGTGTTGTACATGATACTTGTTAAATGGGCATATTAGATGATTTGCAAGATTTCTCGGCCTGCACAGAACCATTGTTAATGATAAAAGACGAGAAGATCTCTTCTCCTCTCTGTACTTTTACACTACACTACACACACATACACACATACACATTCTTACATTTACAGTACAGTAGTCTTCAGATGGGGGACAAAAAAATCATCTTTTTTCCACGTTCTGCAACTAGTCACCCAACACCAAACATGTTAGTGTTGCTCTTACTGCCAATGTATAACCATGGTAACCGTAATCACAGTAACCAAACACTGAAACACCTCCATGTTGGTGCTTTGACATAACTGCCATGTAATCGTACCTCAATCCCCTGTCACAGAGATGACATGCGCCCCAGTGAAAACAGGGCAGTGGAACATGTCAATCATGTTAGGGCACCGCCCCTTCATCGTGAGTGTGTCTGTCCTAACCAGACCCAGCCACAGCCTTGTGCTAGTCTGTCCAGTCAGGCCCAGAGATCGCTGGGAACCATATTGAGAATGAAATTGAGAAGTTATTATGTAAGCACATAATGTAATCTTAAAAAACTGCTGCCATGATTAAAAAAACCCAATGCAAACTGATCTCAGCTGGTATTCTGTCTATAATGGAGTGGAATGGAAATTTCTAAGTGACCCCAAACTTTTGAACGGCAGTGCATACATGACCAAACCAGGAGAGACCGTGTGTGTGTGTGTGTGGTGTGTGTGTGTGTGTGTGTGTGTGTGTGTGTGTGTGAAACAGAGAGAGAGAGACTAAGAGGGAATACAAAAGAGAAAGAGAAGCAAAGAATAAGGAGTGGATATGAGAAAAAGCAAGACTAATGAAATGCCTAGAATTAGCCCCTTTCACAAGATGGGGCCGCTGTGTAAATCAACTTCCTGTGGAAGAGCACTGTCCCATAGACAGCAAAAGAAAAGTTCACAGGAAAGACAGAAACAGGAAGACTTTTTAATTTCCAATTAAGGTTATCATTAACATCAATGAGGCCGGACACCTGGACACTGTGAAATTGGTCTATTGGAGAGAGTTGAATGTCTTTGGCCAGTGTCCCTATTTACCCATAGTACCCTTTTTACTATTCTAACCTGTGGAGTGTGAGGTTCTCGCCCCATTTCATCATCTCTCACTCTTTTCCTTTTGACTTGATTTTGATCCCTCTCTCCACATCTCTCTCACCCTCCCTTCCTCTCTCCCTCCCTCTCTCCCTTTCTCTGTCTCCCTCTCTTTCTCTCTCTCTCTCTTTCTCTCTCTGTCTCTTGGGACGCTGTGTTTTCTTTGTTCGACCCTCACCATCTGCTTTGAATAACTGCTGTGCTCCGTTTTGTTTAAAGAAAAGCTCAAAAATCAGACATTTGTTCCCTCTCAACCCAAACAGGGCTTTAATAACGGCCAGCGAGCAGCGCTGGACGGGAGGCCAAGCTGGTCCCAATTACGGCCCTGATTTTCCCCTTTCACGCCGCCACCGCCACGCTCACCTCCTCTCCTCCCCACGCCGCATCGCGGCCGGACGACCCGACGACCGCCCAGCCAGGCCCTCGCAGTGCCGCTCCGCTCCGCAGTGGCGGCTGGGATGGGATATTTTCATTATGCCGCTCCACCATACGTTGGGAATTCCATCCGCTAATTGAAACCATCTGCGTTCCGTCTGTCTGTGAGGCGTCGCATTCCGGAGCGAAAAAGGAAAAAAAAAAAAGTTACAAAAAAAGGATGCCGTCCGACAGCGAGCGGAGCGCATTCGTGATCTCTGAGCCCGAGGACGTCACGAATTGTCGAGGCGACGCTTCGGATGGAGTTTTGTTTTTGAGATGGGGGTCGTGGGGGTTGTTGGGTGTGGTGAGTAGAGGAGGGAGCTCCCAAGTGCAGAGCGTTGCGCTTGAGATTAGATCAAATAAACAAGGTCACCTGTAAGCCATTGAGCGTCTGTGGGCCTCCGTGAACCGAGAAGATGAACAGGTGGAGAAGGGCCAAACAGCCACACAGAGTGGTTAAAGGGCTGGAGGTCCGCGTGGGCGGAGGGGGTGGAGGTGGGGGTGGTGGAGCAGAGGCATTTTAACCAGCTCAAATCAGCCTCACCTCCCAGACCAAGACAGCAAGTCCTCTTAAAATAAACACTGTGTGCAGCTCTCCACTGAAGTTCAGTAATAACTCAACTCTTTTTTCCCACCTGAGTATTGCTTTAGCACTTGGGCCTGCTACCCAGATTCACCTCTTTGTCAACAAGCTGTCTTGCAGAGGGGAAATTGATTCTGGATTCTGAGACATATGTGCTCTCAATCAGAAAAAGGATGACACGAGTAAAATATTTAATACAAACAAGTACTTTCTTAAAATATTTAATACAAATGAGTACTTTATTAAAATATTTAATACAAACGAGTATTGTAGTTGTGTGGCAAAGAGAAGAAAGAAATGACCAGGAGAGACACGGGTAAAAAGATTGTTGGCAGTGTTAATTCATTTAAATTAGTTTGTTTCTTTTTAGCATACTGAATGTCATCCCTTCAACTGCAAACAGTGCATGTCACTTTCAACCAAAATAATATATGTGTTTCCTATCTCTCTTACAAAATAATATATGTGTTTCCTATCTGTCTTACAAAACAATATATGTGTTTCCTATCTGTCTTACAAAACAATATATGTGTATCCTATCTGTCTTAGAAAAACACTTCCACTGTTTTAAAAGTAGCTGTATTGAGGTCCTGTGTCTGTAAATCTCCAAGCAAATCATTTTATTCTCAGACTGCATAGAGTAGGCTGCACATGCTCCGAGTTGTGCAAACTGTCTTTACTTGTTTCATTTCTCATCACAAAGGCCTTTCAGGGATGAACAGAGAGGGCCTGGGAAGAAGAGATGTGGAAAGTGATGGAGAGAAAAAGAGAGACGTGAAAAAAGAAAGAAAATGAGAGGGGTGTGTGAACGTGTGCTTATGAAAGGGAAATGAGTGGAGGTTTAATTCATATCTTCCGAACATAAACACCCCTGCTTATTCTCAGAGGGCAAGATTCAGAGGACTTCAGAAAACTCTAGCAACACCCCCAGCACACACATACCCCAACAACCTACTTCTCAGCCAGGTAATTACCCCCACCTGGGCAAATACACACCACACACACACACACACACACACGAAAATCCCCACCCCACCTCGACACACACACGTTCCAGCACCTCACCCATTTCCCTCTGCAAACATTTACCCTCGTGTGATCAGCTGAAGAGCGTAAGTCACTCAAACTCCAAATCACATCTGACTTCCAGCTTCTCACCGCGGAGAGAGGAACCCAGGTCCACCCCTACACTAACACTTAACGAGCTTTAACAAGCTCTAACGAGCTGACTCCATAAATCTCTGCCAGGTCTAATTACCTAGTCAGGCAAATGGAGAGGAAGTCACCGTGTCTCAGCACGATCGCCGCGGTCACACAGGCAGAGGAAATGACCACACACACACATACGAGCGCTTTATGTGTGAACACGTGTAGCTAACATCACACACATACACACACACATGTAGGACCGTTTTAAGCATGAACACATGCAGCTAACCACACACACACACACACACATACTCTCTCTCTCTCTCTCTCTCTTACACACACACACAAGTGTTTTATGCGTGAACACATGTAGTTAACCACAGACACAGACACACACACACACACACCTGCCCTCACACTTGGCATCATACAGACATATGGTCATCATACATAGCGCTCAGTGGTGTGTTTGGTCTTCTATACCAGTAGTTCTCCACCAGTAGTGGACCGAGGCACCCTGGTGTGGCGTGAGGGGAAGTGAGTTGTGCCGTGGATCATTGCACAGGCTCATGACATAGACTAGAGCATATTTCTGAATGATTCAATGACACAGCTTCTTAACTAAAACATTGCAGTCGAAGATTTACACCTATATTTGATTCATCTGGCCATTTAGTGGGTTACCATTCTCAGTTTAATTTGAAGCTGAGGTTCATCTTATAACTCCTAGGCACGATCGTCATAGTTAGCCACCTATGACATCAGCTCACGAACACTCTTGAATTTCCCCTTGAGGATCAATAAAGTATCTATCTATCTATATATCTATCTATCTATCTATCTGTATGTAAAGACTAAATATGGGCATATGACAATGAGCTCCCCTGGTAACAGTCTATATAATGGGGAGATTCCTGGAAAAAAAACATTGAATCACTTAATCTTTGAGTTCATACAAACCCTCATACCAAAAAACCTTGTTTGTCAAGGAGTTCTTGAGATATAACACTCAAGGTGTTTTTGACCTTGACATTTGACCTTTGACCTCCAACATCAATTCACTTCATCTTTGAGTCCATACAAACACTCATACCAAATTTCAGGCATGTGTGTCAAGTCGTTCTGGAGATATAATGTGCAAAGCATGAGATATGGCTGTGACTTTTATTTTGACACACGGGAAACAATTAAAAACAGGATGTGTAGTTTTAGGGAGCACCAGATTGTATGCATTAGAAGCTGAGACAGTTGGATTCACAGGTGACACCTGTGCCAGTGTTCTGATTAGCCCGGGAACTACTCTGGGAGCTTAACGAGCGCAGCTGGCTTTAGGCCATTATGACATCACAGCCATTCAAGTCTATGGGGGAAAAATGTGCTTTTTAACATTTTTAATCCCTTATTTCTCAAAAAGTATAAACTTTTTAAAAAAATCGGAAATAACAACTCTCTTGCCCCACTCCAGACCTACACAACGGTTATTTCAACATGTCTGTACGTTAAGCGGTTAGAGACGCATTCATTCTTGAAAAGGTAAAAAGAAAAGGTTATAATATGTGCCATAGAAAGGAAGGAAATACTGTAAGGCAGCTTATAACAGTAAGAGTCTGACTGATGAACTGAGGATGGCTACGTGCCCCACCCCCACCCCCTCCTTCTGCTTTGTCAGACACATGGCACCTAAGATCAACATTATTCACTGACTAGGATTGTATCATCTCACCAAAACAGACTTACGTACATGTCCTGTCTCTTTCTCTCTCTCTCACACACACATAAACACATAAAATCTCTTTCTCTCTTTTACATGCACACATGGGCACACAGCCACACACACACACAGCCACACACACACACACACACACACACACACACACACACACACACACACACACACACACAAACACACACACACACACACACACACACACACACACACATTCACTCACTAACAGAGGCACACAGATAAATCCAAACAATCTTTGATCTCTCTTTTGACTCCTTCAGCCTGATTTATATGACGTTGTTCACATCTTTCTCCATCCTCCCCCCTGTGTGTGTGTGTGTGTGTGTGTGTGTGTGTGTGTGTGTGGTAGGGTTACCGATGACATAACGGATGCCTTTTTAAACAGAGAAAATGAGGAGCAGCCGACTCATAGTCCTTTAAATCCTACACTGGCTGGACTACTGAACTGAGAAGGCGTCAGAAGGTGTGTGTGTGTGTGAGTCTGTGTGAGTGTGTGTGTGTGTGAGTGATAAATGATACCAGGACGCCCCCTCATTGCAGGATTTTTGTGGCCCATGTCAAATTTACAGCTCCTCATTTGGGCCTCAAACAAGGAGGACATGATTGGGAGCACCCTTGCTGGGGACACTTTGACCCCCCCGTCCCCCATATCGCCCCCACAAACGGCAGGGTGTAAAATGAAACTAGACATGGCAAGAGGGGAGGACACACACGTACACACACACACACACACACACACACACACACACACACACACACACACACACACACTCACACTCACACTCACACACACACCAGTTCTAACTCATGACAAACTCCATTCCTTTCTACACATTAACCACAGTGCGCTCATGTAGGTGATTAAATATTCTCACAGGTCAGGCCAAAACAGCTGATGACGGATGCAGGTTGGCTATTGCAGTAGGTAGCGTTCACGCTCAAGAACAACCCTCCTTGTTATTAACCGCCTGAGCCGCTCCAAGAGGGGGCAGACAACTTCCCA
>NW_027468859.1:23742346-23749846 GCF_046254945.1 Alosa pseudoharengus | reverse complement strand
TTAGAGCACACATTAATATCTTGATTTTTCATTTTCATTTATTGTTTTGTTATTTAAATGACACTGCTGACTGTTGGCAATGATTGTTCATAGTGGATAATAATAGGCCTACGTATAACACGTACTTTGAGCGTGCATAGGCTATAATAGTCTAATAGTAGCCTAATAATAATAATAATAATAATAATAATAATAATAATAATAATAATTCTTTACAACAATAATTATTTTGTTGGATTTGCTGTTTTCACGATCGTACTGTTGCAATTGTAAAGCGTTTTAGCTGTGTGGTTGTCTGATAATGTAAGCTAAAACTGAACTTAAAACAAACAAACAAACAAAAACTTGATATGTAGACTGCTGTCGCGTGCCATGTATCCTCAGACTGAATCATAAGTGTGTGTGCCACTTTGGGACTTTACGTATAGGCGCGTGGGGGAGTCGCTGTTCAAAGGGGACGGTGCTGAAAGCACGCAACGCACCGCCGTCAATGAGCTCAAATACATCCCATCCCATAACACCGCGGGCAATAGTCTGCTTTTATTTTATTTTTTTAAGCGATACATATATACAAAAATATATACAAAAAAATTGGTTACACTTTTTTTTCTTGGTTCTCAGGATGAGATACATTAAAGGGAGTAAGGTGACCGCACAAGAGCGAGTCCAGACGCGGCGTCTGTTTTTGGAAGACTAAAATCCTTGCCATCGTAAACTGAGACACACACACACACGCACACACACACACACACACACACACACAACACTGTGCAACTGCATCCACACTTCATGCCAGTGATCTTTCTCTATCTCTTTTTACCGTCGGGTTTTCAGAGAGAGAAAGAGAGAGAGAGAAAATCTTTGGGCAGCCTTCCAACAAAACAATTAGGCATCTTCCCCCAGTTTCATGGGAATCCAGGGCCCCCTCTATCTCGCTAATGACCATCTTCCCCCCGCCTCCTCCTCCTCCGCCGCCGCTACACTGTGCAGGACCGGGGCCGGGCAGCACTGCTGCAGCTGGGCCCGACCGAGGCAAGGCGGCCAAGTTTATGTTCTCTCCGGTGGTCCCGGTGTGATGGAGGAGCATGCCACATCTCTCTGATGTATAGGGTGAGGGAGGGCGCCTCGCGGAGGAAGTACAAGGGACACTCTTATTGCAACACTCATCTATTAAAAACGGCCGAAAATCTAGGGGGGGGGGGGGACTCGCAAAAGAGGGAGATGGATTTGTATAGATGGACAAATGTATGGAAAAATACATTGCTGTATGCCCTTTGATCCCCGAGGTTATAGGCTATCACAGGTCAGCCTGTCACAGAAAACATTGGATTCCTGCTTTGAGCTAGGCCTATTATAAAACGCTGTACTCGAAAGACTACTTGCCTAAAATAATCCATGGGAAATTAATAGGGAGGTGCCTTGACCCATAACGGACACGGAGTCAGCAGGCTATGCACTTCTTGGCAGAAATGGACCTTTGGGGACATTTGACAATCGTTGTTGCGCAGACATATTGTGCCAATCAGCCAAAGTAGCCGACACAATATTTCCCAGACGTGATGATTTAGTTTGAACAGCAATGGCCGTGGTTAAAAGTGAATAAGAATGGCTGGAAAGGTCAAAGATGTCAGTTTATGTCTTAACTTGATAGTGACAACCGTTGAATTAGTCCAGGGAACTGCAAAACATTTACTCAGAGGCGACCCAAAGTATGTCTTCATGAGAAAAATATGCACTGTATTGTCCAGTAAAATGCGCTGATGGAATCAGCCGGTGGAGCAGCACTCCTTGCAATAACACCACTCTATGATAAACGGCGACGAGTTTGTTATGGTCTTACGCCATTTGTGGCGGTCGGGCCCGGGGGGCCTCTCTTGATGCTCGTAAGTTTTTTTTTTCTTTTTCGTGTGAATGCAGGGGCTTTTTATTTTAGTAGGCTATACACACACCACGGCAGAAACAGAGACGCAGGTCCAGGCGCAAGGGCTAGCCTACCTCTCGTCAGGGGCTACTCCCCTCTCCAGCGCGGGCTCGAGGAGAAGTGACGCATAAATATCTGTCCAGGCAATGTAAACACTCGCGGTCACAACCCCGTGGAATTAAACAACCAAGTCTGGGGCAGGATTAGCAGTCGCGCGCAGATTTACTGTTTTTAAAGAATCGACTGACCTTAAACAATGTGTGTGCAGACACACAGACGCACACACATGCAGAGAGAGAGAGAGAGAGAGAGAGAGAGAGACGTAACACGTTGGCACTGCAGTTCTTGTCAGGTATACTTGGCTTTTGGGGGGCGTTATTATTCCGGCGTCAAAGGATCTCTTGCTCTGGTCTAAAGCGATCTGTTTTCTCTTCTTAATGGTGGAAGTGATAGCGGTTATTTGTATAACTAATTGCAAGCATATCGCCGCAGCGCTCCGAACGTGGGTTTACCTCTTGCCAGTAAGAAAACAAATGGGCCTTGCTCTTATCTCACAGTCGAGTGGACCGCTTTCTGCAAAGGGTCGCTTCGTCTTCGAGAAATTCGAACTAAAAGAAGACAAAAGAAAACAGCTGTGGATATAAAGGTCATAGGGTCGACCCAGAACGCATTAATCACACTAACCCCTGCTTCAAAATCTTATTGAATTAAGTCCAAAGAGAAAAGCAAATCATTGCAAGATAACAATTGCCTTTTATTTGCAAAATTTCTATTTGTAAATGGGAGACACTGTGAATGTCGTGTGCTTTTAAGCAGGTGACAGTAGCAGTCCGGCGTTGAGATGCTACTGTCTATATCATTTAAAAAAGCGTTCAGAAAACTCTTGTTTACAAATACAAAATGGACAACATAAAAATCAAACAAGTCAAAATTGAGAGAAGAGTTATACAAAATTGCACATCCCGAACCAGCAGGACCATATAATAGCCTACGATTTTTTAAATATAAAATCATAAATTCTTCATACAGGAATGCGCGTGAGGTTAACCCCCAGTTATTCCCACTCGTGTCACTTTCAAAGGAGATGACATGCCGTTGCTGACGATGATGATAACAAATAGTAGAAGGGAGAGAATTTGAAAATTATGTCCCAGTCTTTGGAAAGTCCTTTTGAAAAGCTCAGGATGCCGTTGTACCACATAATCGAGGGGAGTTGAGCATCTCTTTCAGGTCATTCTCCGGTTTCCCCGCCACCATGAAAGGCCAAGTCTGCAAGCATAATGGGATGGGATGTAAAATACTTCATCTGTGTGCATGTATGTCATAGATGAAACAGTTTTTAATTTGTTCATTTACTTTAAGACAAATACGTTATTCTTGGGGGTAAAGTTAAAAAGAATATTTCGGACTAGGCCTCTGTGGCGGACAAGACACATGAACACAGGCCTTCCTGAAGCAGCCCTAGAGCTATAAAGGTCCGTTACAGCATCATAATAGACACACAAGTGCACACAATTTCAGGCTACAATTCAGCCATTGATTACAATGTTTACATAATGTAAACACTTAGGTATATCCTATAGATGAATCGCCTGTAGTTTTAGACAAAGGGTTGTGGTTTAAGGAAATGATGATGTTCTTACCAGATTAACGGGATGGATGTATCCGTTATCATATTTGTCATTGGCCAGTATTTGTCGGAGATGTGCTATGTAGCTGGAGGCCAAACGTAATGTGTCCAGTTTGGAGAGTTTAGTGTCCGCTGGCACCCACGGTAAAGTTGTCTTCAGCCGCGAGAAGGCTTTGCTGAGCACGCGCATCCTCGCTCTTTCCCTGGCGTTGGCCGCATTCCTCTGGACCTGTTTGCCCTCATGAGCTACGCCGTTAGGTGCGGACTTCCGCGAATTTGAAGTTTTCCTTCGTTTTGCAGATGTGGCGGTTCCGGTATGTTCTGGGGCGCCCGCGCCCTCGCAATTGGAGCTTTCCTCTGCGCTCTCGTGCGATGTGGCAGAGCTATTCCCCGAGCCGAACTTCAGAAGACCATCCAAGAGCTCTGCATCCTGAAAGTCGTCAACGTCGCTAATAGAACCCGTGGACATGGCTAGCGGGACCGATCGGGCGGAACTGATGGTAGGGGGCAAAGTCGGCGCTTAGAACATGTGTGTCGAGGGATGGGGACGTGTGTTTATCCAGTCATGAGCAGATGGAGGACGAGAGAAATCATGAGGCACGTACACTGTACAAGTCCCTTATTTATCCTGCGCGTTATGTGGGCGTGACCACGAGGCAAAGGAGGGTACCGTTATCTCCAGAAATTGTGTGAAGGGATACGTTGGCATGGACCCTGAAGCAGATCTAGATTTTGCATCATAAAATATAATCATATAAGACTTAGTAGGCCTAAGCATCTCTGATGGGCTCCTAACTTCGTGCGTACTGTGCGTTCTCTGACACCCGCCCTTAACGCTCAATACATTTTAGGCTGCAATGTGTAGGCTACTGCAAATAAGGGATTTATTATGTCTTTATAACACACGCTAACGAAAATGTTGTGACATGTTGTGAAAATTAAATGTGACATATTAATTTCATTTATTTATGTTCAGAGGATAGGCAAATACCCTTTTCAACTTGTAGGTGGCCTAACTATTATAGGTAGCCTAAATATGACAAATATGCAATGCATTCAATTAGGTGGTTATTCGGTTGTAATAAAAAAAGGGAAACATTTTTTGAATGGCTAAAATATAGTAAAAAAGGGGAAAAATCCCTTTACTAAGGTGATGTCGGTGAAAAAAGAACAAAATAGGCTAGACTTTTGCTCTAATGTAAGATACATTTCAGCAACAGGTAGCCTTCACTATAAAAATACAATTATTATAGTAAATAATAGTCTATCTTCTACTTTTTGTGAAATACCATCTGGTGTTGTAGCCTAATAACGAAAACAAATTAGTACAGAAGACAATTAGACTAGCCTAGCTATTAGACTAATTGTTATTTATGATTATTGGCGACATTAATGTTTTCTGTAAGTGTGCATTTTTAAAAAAATCGAAACTCGTTAATATTAAATGGTATTGTTGGTGTGTAAGTCGAATCGTGTTCGTGTTCGTTTACAGTCAAACCACCTGTTCTGCAAAAACAGGTGGATTCGATTCGTAGAAGTCAGGCGCTTGCGGTGAATATGGTAGTTTACCGACCAACATTGTTAATTCATCGGTTTGTATCTTCAGTCTTACAAGCCCCCACCGACACCATGTAACCTAATTACGAGGGAGGCCTGGCCCCGACTTTCAGCACCAAAGCTCATTTAATGGGCTCCCACGAGAAAAGACTAGGATGGCGCGCTGGCGCCTCTGGTAACGTGCGTGTAACGGATACCCCCGGCCCCCAAAGACACTGTTTGGCGTTTTCTATCATTCCACACCAGCCGTTGACCAATCCGCCCCCGGTCAAGCCAAAACATCAGGATCCCGAAAAGCCCCAAGGCAGGAGGTTAAGAGTCCGACAAGAGAAGCCTTTAACAAGGGCGATGACGGGTACGACTCACACGGTCTGCTTCAGGTGGCCCACTCCTGACTCTGAGCATTCTTTAACTTTAGTGCACGCGCTAATGGCTATCACGCCGACATGTGCCTGATAGAGTTACGCCTTCAAACTTAATATCAGGTCTTTCCATCTGCCCCGCGGTTGATGAAATGCTGAATTATTTTCAGTGGCGCTGCAGTGTAGAGGCTGCAACAATATGCGTCCAGCAAGAGGGAACTAATTCAAGGGCTTTCCGGTTTTCTGTCTTAAGGTGGCTTCGATCACTATCAAAATCATATACCTCATCACAAGATCACATCACACACGAAGTCATCTACAGAATATGAATGCAAGTGGTGACAAAGCTATTTCATTATTTCATTTTGTTTTTTGGTTATAGGGGAGCGCGGGGCACTGATAACACTCTCCATGTCTGTGTGTGTGTGTGTCTTGCCAATAATATAATAATTGCCTATACCTCTTTTTGTTAGTATGTTTTTTATCAATATTATTATGCAATAAAAACACATATCATACACATGAGAGAGCCTACGGATGAGAATGGGTGAAAAAAGAAAGGATGGAAAAGAAAACACAGATAAACACAAACAAAGATAAACACATGACTTTACAAATGCTGGCAGCAAACTCATATTGACTATATCATCTTCCCAGAAGCTCTTTAAGGCCAGGGGCTGCACTCATCCAGGCGATTAGACCTCTTTTGAGATCATCATGGCTTTAGAATGCATACCCTTACACAAATGCACCTCTCTCTCACACACACACATACACACATGCACATACACACACACACGCACACACGCACGCACAGAGAGAGAGAGAGAGAGAAAGAGAGAGAAAAAGAGAGAGAGAGAGGGAGAGAGAGAAAGAGAGAGAGGGGAGAGAGAGAGAAAGAGAGAGGGAGAGAGGTGTTTGGCAAGAGATTGTGGGGCATGACAAATTGCTGCACTGAGGAGGCAGGTATGTGTTAAGTGGAATTGGGTTGGTGCAGGGGTATCTCTCTCTCTCTCTCTTACTCTAGCTCATATACACACACACACACACATTTTGTGTCCTCTCTCAACGTGTCACTTTTATCAGTTTTCTCTCCTTCCCTGTCCCTATCCTGTGTCTTCCTCCTTCCCTCCCTCTCTCTCTCTCTCCCTCTCTCCCTCTCATCCCTCTCATCCCTCTCTCTGCCCCATCTCTTGGGTGGGCTGCGAATCAAAGCACTCAGGAAAGGAAAATAAAAAAGGGGGGAGCAGAGGGAGGGGAGAGGAGGAGGGGAGGAGAGGAGGATGGTGGGACACGAGATGGATTGTCCCTCTGATGCACTGCACAGGGAGACCAAAATAGCAACAATGATTCTCCAGCAGTTCAGTCCAGCTTTTAAACTCCCTCTGTCCTGCATCGCTGTGGGAACCCTCCCTGACCAGCGACTAACCTCGCAACCTCACACACACACACACCAACACATCAGAAATACAAGGAGGGAAATAGGCCTTTCTGACACACACATACATACGCACACATATAGCACACACACGCACACACACACACACACACACACATACACACACACACACACAGCACACACACACACATACACATAGCACACACACATAGCACACACACACACACACACACACACACATACACACATACACACAGACACACGCAAACACACACCTATACACATACACACACACAGAAACACACACACGCACACACACACACACACACACACACACACATACACATAGCACACACACATAGCACACACACACACACACACACACATACACACATACACACAGACACACGCAAACACACACCTATACACATACACACACACAGAAACACACACACACACACACACACACACACACACACACACACACTCATACTCATACACACACGCACACACTCATACTCATACTCATACCCATACTCATACTCATACTCATACACACACGCACAGTTTTTTAATATGCCATTATTATGACAGAGTACTTATGTTTGTTATACCTCTGATGAATAATGAT
>NW_027468859.1:23732346-23734846 GCF_046254945.1 Alosa pseudoharengus | reverse complement strand
GTGCAGTGTCTACACTCAATGTATATTTATTTGTAATAAATGTGCACTTTAATGTTGTGCCATCAGCACTGTGTTTTCTGTGGTCACGGTGAAGCGCTGTTTAGTTTTTTTACTGTGTACAGTGTGTATAGTACAACCAAAAAGTTTTCAGATCCTTTCAAGTTTTCCACATTTTGTTATGTTTCAGACTCATCTTAAAATGGATTCCATTAATTTTTTTCCTCACCAATCTACAGTACACACAATACTCCAACACTCCACAAAAATACAGGTGTTTGGAGTGTTTTGTAAATTTATTAAAAATAAAAGACTGAAATATTCCATTTACATAAGTATTCAGACCCTTGACACTTGTAATTGAGCTCTGGTGCATCCTACTTTTATCAATGGTCCTTGAGACGCTTCTACAACTTGATTGGACATTATTAGGAGAGGCACACATCTCTTTATATAAGGTCTCACAGTTGATGATGTATGTCAGAGTGAAAACCAAGCCACGAGGTCGAGAGAATTGTCTGTAGACCTGCGAGACAGGGCTGTGTGAAGAAACAGACCTGGGGAAGGATACAAGAATATTTCTGCAGTATTGAAAGTGCCCAGGAGCACAGTAGCCTCCATCATTCTCAAATTAGTAGAGCGGCTACAGGAAAAATCGTGCAAATTATAATACAAGCGTGAAATTCGGCAGGTATGTGCTCAAGACCAATACAATCAAATCTACCTGATTGGCCACTTGAAATGGCGGCCATTTTCCAAGATGGCGGCCAAAAAAGACCCCAGAAATTGATTTATTGCTCAGAATTGACCAAAGATATTATGATACAAGCATGAAATTAGGCATGTATGTGCTCAAGACCAATACAATAAAATCTGCCTGATTTGCCATTTTTAATGGCGGCCATTTTCCAAAATGGCCACCATGAAAAACTCTAAAAATTGGTTTGTTGTACAGAATTGACAAAGGAAATTATGATACAGCCATGAAATTTGGCAGGTATGTGCTTAAGACCAACACAATACTGTACATTTTAACTGATTTTCCAGTTTAAATGACGGCCATTTTCCAAGATGGCCGCCAAAAAATACCATAGAAATGGATTTGTTGCACAGAATTGATCAAGCAAGTTATTATACAAGCATGAATTTTGGCATGAATGTGCTAAAAAAAACAATACAATCAAATCTACCTGACTCGCCACTTGAAATGGAAGCCATTTTACAATATGGCCGCCAAAAGACTGAATTTAGCCCAGAAGTGAGCAAGAAAATGATGATACAAGTATGTAATTTTGTGTGTTTGTGCTAAAGAGCAATATAATGAAATCCACCTCATCACTACAACTTCATTAATTGCAATTAATTTAGCAGATGTGGCCCAAATCAATGTTAACATTCACTACATTTCTGTTTCCTTCTATGATGAAGTCATTGGAAATTCAATTAATTCCTGTGTCAAGTCTTGCACAATCAAGTTTGATAGGCAATGCATTAAGAGAGTGGAACAAGGGGATATTTTTTGCTAATAATGTATAGCCATCTTTATCTGTCTTTGCAGGATTCGTATCAGGAGACTTTAATTGTTCTTTTGTGTCCTGCTGACACAGACAGCACTTTGACCAGTCAGTGTGTGTTATACGTTCGTTGTCCATTGTTAATCTAAAAAATCAGATTGAGGTATGATCTTTTGATCACCTTTTGAATCCATGCATGGAACAGTTATTTAAATTTCAATTCGTTTTGGGCTGATTGGCAAAATGTGATTCAGAATTTAGTGTAGGTATTTTAACAGAAAGACGCACGTGTATAAAAATGCTATTTGTTTTTCAACAATGTAAGCCTGTTTTAACAAAGCTGTGCAAACACATACAGCAGGTGGAGAAGAAGAAAATGCCTTTGATGAGTGGTGTGGCAGTATATCAATATCAATTGCTGATTATTCTGACCATGTCACAAGTAAGATGTAATATTTCTTTACCCACCCTCACCTTGAGCATGGAAAAGGACAATGTTGCTACAGTTAGTCAAACCAAACTTTTTTTTTTTGACGTTGCGGTCAGTCAGGCCTTCAGAGTGGTTACACAGAACACTTATATGCTAGTATGCCTCATATATAATATTCCTGTCTGTTCTTACTGCCCTACTTTGTAGCCTACTCTCCTACTACAAATTACACTGTATATGCCGTTTTACATTTGAGTATATGTACTGTATCACTCTCGATATCCTTACAATATTTAGACCAAAACTATCTGAATTAAACCAGCCACTGAGGTTATTCGGAATTAATTTTAGCCACTTACAGCGACATTGGACCACTGCTGATTGATTCACTCTGGTCGCCTTGTTCTCTAACTCTGGGGTAATTGTGGGGACAGTCGCAGAGAGCACAAATTATAGTGAGCGGCACATTATTACCATATTATTACTGTTAGTACCATTAGCACGTTATTAGTGTTTTTAAACGCCCATATCGAGAAAATCATAAATTACCGTTATTAGC
>NW_027468859.1:23719846-23727346 GCF_046254945.1 Alosa pseudoharengus | reverse complement strand
GGTTAGGTGCCTTGCTCAAGGGCTCTTTAGCCGTGTTACTGGTCGGGGATCGAACCGGCAACCCTCCGGTTACAGGTCCAAAGTGCTAACAAATAGCCCACGGCTGCCCTCCCCTTTAGTCTCTTCTCTTACCAATACAGTCTCTCTCTCTCTCTCTCTCTCTCTCTCTCTCTCTCTCTCTCTCTCTCTCTCTCTCTCTCTCTCTCTCTCTCTCTCTCTCTCTGTCTGTCTGTCTATCTGTGCACCCCTGACCCATGGTGCCCTCTCAGGGGACTGCGGCTCTATCTAGGCCCAGGGAGGGAGTCTCTTGCTGGGGAACCCAGACTACCCTGGAGCATGAAACTAAAGGGGAGGCCCCGGAAAAGTTGATAATCCTCGCGAGTGTGTGTGTGTGTGTGTGTGTGTGTGTGTGTGGGGGGGTGTATGTTGGGGGGAGGGGGAGTTCTAGGGATGTCTGTGGGTGGATGCGTGTGTGTTTGTGTGTGTGAGTGTGTGTGTGTGTGTGTTACTGCAAGAGTGACCTTATCAGTACGTAGCCTCAGTGGGGGAGTCAAGAGAGGAGGGTCAGTTTGGATGTGTCAGATTAGACAGAGGTCTGACCCCTTGGGAGTTGATTTGAACTCTGTGTCTCTCTCAACCTGCGCTCGTGTGTGTGTGTGTGTGTGTGTGTGTGTGTATATACGTCTAACTCTGTGTGTGTGTGTGTACAAGTGTGTATGTTAGTGAGTAGGGTGAATGTGATGTGATGAGATGGACACAAAGCTGTATGCAGAATGTTATATAAATATGACTGTTTTATATAAATTTAAAATATTTTATCACAGCGACAAACTAGCGATGAGCACTGTTGGATAGTGCAGTTGCATGTGATATACATGTGTGATGAGAACTCTGCAATTCAGTCGAGACAGATTGGTGTGAATTTGGACACACTCTGCAAGGCTGGCCTACTACCTAGCAAAGCATCGCCGACTATCGCCCACAGGCAGGGTGCGATTTGTAGGGGGGGATGGTGAGGATTTCCCCCCCTCTGGTTTTCCTATCCCTAACTCTGCTAAATTATTTTTATCGTCGGGGGGACAACATTTATCCCCCTCTGCCCCTCATATTGATTAATGCTACTTCATATAAGTAAAGCGCTGCAACGTGAGAACAGTCTAGTAGGCTAGCCTACATAATAATCTGACATCAGAAACGCACCGTCACCGTCAGCACTGATGCTGCTGACACAGTGGCTGCGTGATAACTTAATTTGGCCTTGATCGTGCAGGACATTTCAGAATGTCGTGTGTGTAATCCATCATAAATGGCTAGGTTCAATGGAAAAGTTAGCTGGACAAATGAAAGAAAACGAGAAGGATTCAGTGAAGCATAATAATGTTTTAGAACCTTCAAAATTAGAAAACTGATGAAACTGAGATGGAGGGCAACTGCACGTAGAGTAGAACGTAGGCCTATTTTCCGAAGGAACTTACATTAAATGAGGAGATTTTTGCTGAATGTCACAAAAAGTGTTACAGAAATGGCTTGGCATCGCTTATTCAATGGCTCTCTACCGAAACACCTGTAGTTTGCGGAGGACGAACGAGAAAGCACTCGTTTGATAAATCAGCCAGTAGTAGACCAATAACTTTTAGAAATAATCTGTACTGCAAAAACGAATGTTGGTGGGTATTTAAACTATCTAGCGGGTGTTTTAACAGCTGCAAGAAATAGAAGCTTCATGGTCTTTATGTTCTGGTTCGTAAATTATTTTCATAAAACTTCAAGTTGCCCTATAACTTTACTCTCCAAACTCTTCACTGCACAGTAGGCAATTAACTGACAGTATGATAGGCTATTTATTTTCTGTAGGCTACAATAAACACATTTATTTGTTCAACTTTTGCAATATTACGCACTTGGCTACTGAACGCAAATCAGCAGGAGAGAGAATGCTCGTAGCCTACGCAGCTTGTAGCGCAATGTGTAGGCTATTTGGTTACCAACTAACACTGTTAGCCAATTCACTAACTTAAGACTTCAGTGCCATCATATACAAAAAATTTTTACACAACAAATACAGAAAGGATGGAGGCAGCAAAAGTAGAGAAGTCATTTCAGATGGGGCAAGAACAAGGTGAATTTGTATGCTTGTCAAAACGTCCTACCCTGCATTAGAGGAGTTGATCATCATACCAAGCACACTCGCTGTTTAAAGTCATACACCACGGTAAACTAAAACTAAATTTTTTTTTTTTTTTTTTGGGGGGGGGGGGGTTTGGGGGGGTTTACAAACTTATTCAAAATCATCCCCCCCTCTGGTTTTTACACAAATCGCACCCTGCCCACAGGTAATACAGAGTGCACATATTTGTTCACATACATTTGACAGATGGATGCTTTGCTTACCACTTCCTTAAAACACCACTAATTTATCTCCTGCACGGAAACTAGGAGAACTCTACTGTATGTGCATGTCTGTTGGTATGTGAAGTGCTGAAGAAAAGGGCAGATATAATCAGAGTTTGATGTAAGGTTTATTATGATACAATCAGAGTTTGTGGTAGGATGTATTATGATACAATCAGAGTTTGAGGTAAGATTTATTATGATATAATCAGATTTTGACCTTTTGAGGTAGGATTTATTATGATACAATCAGAGTTTGAGGTAGGATTTATTATGATATAATCAGATTTTGACCTTTTAAGGTAGGATTTATTATGATATAATCATAGTTTGAAGTAAGATTTATTATGATATAGTCAGAGATTGCAGCTTAATATACATTAACTATTATGAGAATAATAGTAATAATACTTCAAAAACTTTAAACCCAGGTGTGTTTGTGTGTGTGAGTGAATAAATAGATTCAGAGTGCAGCCTGATCTGCAGCCTGTGTGTGTGTGTGTGTGTGTGTGTGTGTGTGTGTGTGTGTGTGTGTGTGTGTGTGTGTGTGTGTGTAAACACGTCTAGCCATGTGTGTGACTGTGTGTGATTGTGTAAATGTGTGTCCGGTCGTGTCCTTTCTAAACAGGAAGAGACATGACACAGGAAGGCAAAGGATGATATCTATTGTGTGTGTGCTTGTGTGTGTGTGTGTGTGTGTGTGTGTGTGAGGTAGTGTTTGATGATTCAAGGAGGTGTTGAGGAGAACACTCATGTGCATCAGTGGCTGACCTACACAACTCCCATGGGACTCACACACACACACACACACACACACACACACACACACACACACACGATCAGGGTCACAACGTAAGAAGATCCGGAGTCGGTGTGTGTGTGTGTGTGTGTGTGGGGGGGGGGGGGGGGGGGGGGGGGGTATTGGTAAATTGAACCACAGAGTAACTAAAAACTTTAACAGATGAGGTTAAGTACTTGCAACTTCCAAGATAAACACACACACACGCAACACAAGCACACAAGCACACACACACACAAGCACACACACACACACACACACACACATTCACCCATCCATCTATCTATCCATCCATCTATCTAATCACATCTTTGCTTTCTTAATCCCTCTCATTCCTCCTGTGTCCCTTTATTCAGACTCTTTAGACTTTAAAGGTGCAGTCAGTCAGATTTTTAGGATGATTTCAAGCCCATAACATTTTTTTTGGCACTTTCAGCAATCATCTCCTCACCACTGCTAGCTGCCCACTCCGTAAGTATACACTGTAAAAAAAACTGCATGGTCTCTGTAGGCAACCCAGGCTTTGAAAACTGGAAACAAATAAAGTGGGGGAAGCCTGTCCCCCAAACAAAGACGAAACCCTGCGTGGAATTTCTCTGTGAATACTCAAGGTCGGGGGAGTACCTCTTTGGCATTTTTCGTTTGGTTTTTGGTTAAAATACAATGTACGCTTTTTTGGCATCAAAAAAGCGTCTGCTAATAAATGTAGATATAAACATAAACATACAAACACAGTTTCCTGCAAAATCCCTGACTGCGCCTTTAAGCTCACCTCTTTTGACCACAGTGATATATCCCTACTGAATCTTCTAGAAACTAAACCCTAGAGATTTTCTATGGGGGTGTCATATCATAGAAATGGGGGTGTCATATCGTAGAAACGGACGGTTGATCCCTGAACTTGCAGATATTGGCTTGAAAATGAAGAAGACAAACTTTACAAAGAACAATGTTAAAGGATCGTTCTTCAGACAGATAAACAGTGTAATATATGAGAAACAAGCTGTCTTACTTTCATCTGGTCATCTTGCTGAGGTTCTGCATTGTGTGTGAAGTTTCATGATGTCAGAGCAACACACAGCTTTAGAGTTTCAAAATATCAATGTGGAATGACATCATCTTGTTCAATTACCTGTTTTCAAATCTGCCATCTCTTACAGAATCGTCTGAATGTCTTACTGCTTGAAGATGTTTTTGGTTAAAAATGATGTTAGGGTGAGCGCTTGTGTTTATATATGGTGTACACACACACACACACACACACACACACACACACACACACACACAGAAAAATAATATATTTCAGAAATGTAAAAAAAAGAAATACAACTGTACAGTTGTAAGTGTCTTGTATTAATCTCAGTGTGTCATGAGTTCAGTTGTACAGTTGTAAGTGTCTTGTATTAATCTCAGTGTGTCATGAGAATCTCAGTGTGTCCTCCATAAACACCCTCGGCTGCTCTGCCTCTCAGGATGGGACTAGATGGTAAAGCACACACACGCTGAGTGTGTGTGAGTGGAGTGTTTAAGTTTGGTGTATGTGAGGGCGATGCCCTGTGAGCAGCATGCAGGTGCAAACACACACACACACACACACACACACAGACACACACACACACACACAAACACATACACACACACACACACACACACACACGCATACACTAGGGTGACCATTTCCATAACACCAAAAAGCAGGACATTATGCGGCATATCAATAAATTAATATGGTGTACATAGGACTCTGGTATACTCTCATTTACAATACAATTTTGTGTGGTTTAACTATTACGGACGGGCCATCTCTAGGCTTTTACCCCGAAATCGCACTGTTCTACTGTAGAAGCCACTGTTCTCACCCAATTTGGCCCACCATCAAATGCTTGACCTCTTTGGAAAGCTAAGACACAGTAGTTTCAGTAGAGACCATCAGAATAACTGATGTACTGACACAGGGCTACAGAGGCTTTAATATAGTTTTTTCTTCCTGCCGGATTGCAAGCATCTCTGAACTGACCACAATTCAGCCCTCTAGGTCACTTGAATGGACTTAGAAACACAACTGAGCCCTAGCACCAGGTCTTGTGAAGCTTTGTGCAAAAGTAGATCAATATAGAATGAAAAAATAGTATAGACCATTATTTACCAAGGTATGCCCATGCATTTTGTAAAATACCCTGTAAACTCCCCATAGGACTTTTGTTTACCCAAAATGCATACTGCCAATAAAAGCCTTACTGTGTAGCAACCTCTCTAGAAGCATAATCTTGGTCTCAAATGAAAGGTAACACTCTGAGGTTTCTTGTAGACTATTTGGATTGTATGTCAGGTGTTCTGATATAGAATGACTACACAAAATATGGAATAATTAGTCAAGTCTCTATTTTTGCATTTACTTTGTTGGTTCAATGGTTGTGTATAAGATAAACTATACATCTGCACAACTAGGATAAAACAACATGAAGATTCAATTTCTATGGATTCTTGTGAATATTTCAGAACCCAATATGTTGCATCTACTTATTGTGAGGTCAGGAGGTCAGAGTAGCACCAAAAGCGGAGGAGGGGGAGGAGGGCAGCAGGGATTAAATTTAATTAAGACATATTATGATCAATCTGACAAAAGCACTATACAGACTGTACATAAAAAATGGTAATTTTTGGATTCCCAATAGTCCAAGCTTTCACATGGTGTATAATATTACTATGCTACATAGCAATATGGTGCATACAATTGATTTTGAATGTTGGGGGGAGGTGGGGATGGGGGGGGGCGGTGTCCATTAAAGTTTAAAGATGATGTTTGTGTAGCTGAATAGGAAAAAATATTAATGAAAAGTCAAAAAGTGTTTGTTGACAGTATTTGTATTTATTGTGTGTATAAAGTATATATACTCTTTTGATCCCATGAGGGAAATTCAGTCTCTGCATTTATCCCAATCCGTGAATTAGTAAAACACACTCAGCACACAGTGAACACACAGATAGGTGAAGCACACACTAATCCCGACGCAGTAAGCTGCCTGCTACAGCGGCGCTCGGGGAGCAGTGAGGGGTTAGGAGCCTTGCTCAAGGGCACTTCAGCCATTCCTACTGGTCGGGGTTCGAACCGGCACTTCTCCGGTTACAAGTCCGAAGCGCTAACCAGTAGGCTAACTTTCTGTCAATGAAGCCGGAATACATATGACGTAGCAGCACATAGAGCCTATGTTTTTAACCAATGATATCTGCTCAGATATTTATCGACACCGCTTTTAGTCAATCATTTGTTAGACTAGATATGTTACTGCATTGGACATTGTGCTGCGTCCCAGCAAAGATTCTAGAACTCCGCTCTTCAAGCCTGTCTCAAAAAGGAGGACAAATAGGCATCCTGCTTGATGTTGAGCAGGACGCAGGACAGGGCATTGAAAATCAGGACTGTACTTCCTAAAGCAGGACGTCTGGCCACCCTAACATACACACACACTCACACACACTCAGAGCAAGAAGGAGAGTCCCTTTTTATCCCATTTTGTTGCTCTACACAACTCTCCAGTTGTAGTCTTTTCCTCTGCGACCTCTAGTTGAATTGACCAGTGAAATAAAGGCTTTAGTGCTGTATACTTACTTAATAAGGAACCCATTTATCAAACCTTGCATGAAACAAACTACAAGGGTCAGGATTCATTTGAATCCACCCCTTAGTCCATCTTGTCCTAATATGTGTGTGTGTATGTGTGTGTTTGTGTGTGTGTGTGTGTGTGTAAAATCCAAACAGCATGGGGAAAGCCAGGCTGATGAATGAAGCGCACAGTCAAAGATCAGGTATAACACATGCACAGAGGAATTCCCAAACACACACACACACACACACACACACACACACACTTTCTCTCTTGCTCCTGCCCTCTCTTTCCATCACAGAAACTCACACATTTACACCTTTGATATATGGAGCCTTAACGGTGATATGTTAAGTACTATTGGTCTTCATCACACATTCTCCCTAAACTGAACAGTCTGTGTGTGTGTGTGTGTGTGTGTGTGTGTGTGTGTGTGTTTGTGTTTGTGCGTCCACATGTGTGTGCGTGTGTGTGTGTGTGTGTGTGTGTGTCAGTGTCAATGTAAATAAGCGAATAAGCGAAAGAGAGGGAGAAAGAGGGAGAGAGAAAGAACAAGCAAGACAGACAGACACACACACACACACACAAACCTTTTAACCTTAGAGACCACTCAGTCTGTGTTTTCTTAAACATACAGTGTCCCCAAAAAGTGCAATGCGTTTGCCTGGTGTCCAAAAGTTCAGCCATTTGGCTGCGTTTCTGTTT